>NC_086449.1:456566394-456721394 GCF_028390025.1 Pseudophryne corroboree
TACTCCTGGGGACATCTCTAATGCGTATGTGCAAATCACCAGTAAAAACGGGACTCTGGAGTGGTAAGTACAATTACATGGGTGCAGGGTGTACACTCATTAAAGATTCGTCATTGTGGATATTGGACATTGGATATTTCTGCTTGGAAGAAAGAACATCCATTGATATTAAAGGTGCTACATAAACACTACTGGAAGTAAGCGTATCAAATCCCCACTTACGGGGTTCCGACCTATTCAATCCCCCCTCAGTTTTCCGACAAGTCGGCAAATTCGACTTGTCGGAAAGCACGTGGATCGGCGGCTATTCTGCGTGCTTCTGTCGGAAACTGGGCCAAATCCGACAGGTTTTGGTCCCGTTTCTGACAATGTCAATCCGACTTTTAAGATAGTCGGAATGACACTGTCGTGACCGGGCCAAACCTGTCTGGTTTGGCCCAGCAGCTATTGGCAACTGCGAGTAGGAGATGGGGAGAGCAGGAACCCAGCGGCTACAGCAGCGTAGTAGGAGCATGGGGCACTGCCACCGCTCACGGCAGCGTCCACACAGCTCCAGCAAGCGACGAGCTCTTTGCTGGAGCCAGGTGGACGCTGCTGTGAGCGGCGGCGGTGCCCCATCCTCCTGCTACCCTACTGCAGCCGCTGGGTTCCTGCTCTCAACGCTGCTCTCCTCCGTCTCCCCGCTGCTCTCTCCCGTCTCCTCTCAGCTCCCTCATCTCCACAATCCGACTTTTACTTTTTTTAAAGTCTGATTGAGATTGTCTGGAATGGCCAAATCCTGTTGTGTTTGGCCGTTCATTGAATAGATCCTGTCAGATCCATTCCGACAAATGCATGTCAGAATGAATCTGACTTTAATTGAATATACCCCTTAGTATGATATGGAGGAATATTGGGATTTTGTTGCTTGATTCTATTTAGTTTTTATCACAGTATATTTATCAGTGAGGTTAAACACTGTCTTGTGATTTGAATTTCTGCTGCGGGGTACACTGGGCTCCACAAGTCAGGACAATGGGGTCTAGAGTAGGATCTTGATCCGAGGCACCAACAGACTCAAAGCTTTGACTGTTCCCAGAATGCACAGCACCGCCTCCTATATCACCCCGCCTCCCAGCACAGGAGCTCAGTTTGTCAGTTGGTGCTGCAGTAAGCAGGCACTTAACAGAGGGGCTGCTCCAAGCAGCCCTGAGAAAAGCTTTTTATGAGGTAAAAAGTGAAGACTTCAAGAGCAGCAGCGGTGGTAAATGTTTTGTGACATTCACTGCTGCAGCTCCAGCTCTCCCCAGCGGCGCTGTACACTCCCGAGCCCTGGTTGCTGGGTACCTACAGCGGAGGCTCCGGTTTTCTTCACGTTAGACACACGCGGCTGGGGCTCTCCAGGATCGCGTGGCCGCGCTTCGGGAGGTGGTAAGTGGGTCCCGCTCGCGATCCGGCGCTGTCCAGTGGGAGGCGGGCCGCGCGCGATGGCGGTGAACACTGTGGCAGTACAGGCGATCCCACTAGATCACCAGGGCATGGGCGCAGGTCGGGTTTTCTCTCTAAACCACTTCTTATATCGCCCACAGTACCCGGTGGTTTTGCCAGCAAGGGGGATAAGGCTTAGACCTGAAGCTCCAGCCCCAGGGCGCCATTTCCCGCAAATGTTCCCGCCCTGGAGCTGCATATCTGTCTTTTCCTCACTCCCAGTCAGTGTCTGCGGCGCCATTATCCCTCAGCTCACTGTTCCTGGGACTGCTTGGGCAAATCCTCCTATGTAAAGCTGCCTGGTTGTCAGCGCTGTGCCTTTACATGACACTTAAGTATTCTACCTGCCTTTTTAGACAGTGATAGTTAAGAAAGAGTGCATTTAGTCAGGGTTTTATAGTACAATTACCCTGTGATATACATCCAGTTCTTACTGTGCACTGTTATATCTACTGTTATATAGCTGTGTAAGCTAGTCCAGTGCAGTATTATTGTCTGTAATAACCTCTGCATTGTACAAACTGTGACCTTCTGTGTGTGCATTTGATAGCTGAGTGTTGTCCATCTCGTGTCTTTCACTCAACTTGCTATCCCTATATTCTATAACCTGAGGGGGCTTGGTGCGTCAGGTGTTATCTAATATAGGATTTTCACAAAGATATACTGTATTACGTATTTTCTATGTGATTTGGTCACCATATCTCTCCTTTATCTCTGCTAGTGCTGACTACACTGCGCAGCGGTTTGGGTTTGAGATATTGTGCTGCTGATAATTGTACTGTTACCTCATACTGCAAGTTATATCATGTCTGCTTCTGAGGGTAACGGTTCTGGGGCGGAACACACTGCTGGTGTTGCTGAAGCCACAGGCACATATGAGGAGAATATAGCAGCTGTGGGCTCTGGTTCTGGGGGCTCCTTGCCCCCCAGTGGGACACTGGCAACGGAGGCACATACTGACCACCGTGGGCCGCTTTTTCCACGCTTCTGCATACGCTAGTTCATAAACTAACACCCCCTATGGGCCCCCCAATGCCGGTACAACCGTATGTGGGCCCTGCAGCTAACCCGCCGCGGGCGGACGATTTATCTGCTCAATTAAAGAAGTTGAACCAGTCCTTGACTACTAAAAAGTCTGACCAACGCTCGCCTAAGTCCAAGAGGTCCTCTAAGCGAGCGGTCGTCTCCTCACAATCCACTGCTTTCACTGACACCTCGTCTGATGAGGACGGCACTTACACTGACCCCGCAGGTCTCAGATACGGCTGATGGGGAGGGTAGTTCACATGTGGATGTTCCTGACCTTTTGGAGGCTATTAGGTTAATTCTGCAGATTACAGATGATCCCGAGCCATCCGTGCCTCCTAAGAAACCAGATAGGTTCAAGCGTCAGAAGGTGGTTAAACAGGTTTTACCTCACTCTGATCACCTAGTGGATATACGTCAGGAACCCTGGGAAAACCCGGGTACGAAGTTTGTGCCTCAAAAGAAGATGCTGGCTCGCTATCCCCTCGCGCCAGAGCTGTCTAAGAATTGGGAAACACCTCTTCCAGTGGACTCACATGTAGCTAGGATGGTGGTTTCCTCAGCTTTTACCGGTCACTACCGTCATGTCTCTGAAACAGCCTACGAATAAACGTGTGGAGGGTTGTCTAAAAGCGATTTACACCCTCACGGGTGCTGCACAAAGGCATACTATTGCAGCTTCATGGGCTGCTGAGGCTATTGAAGCATGGGCCTTGGAGTTAGAAGCTGAAATCTCCTCTGACCATGCTAGACAATGCTTGTCATATATTGTCACAGCTTCTCGATATGTTAAAGAGGCGGCTTCTGATGCCGGTATCCTGGCAGCCAAGGCCTCTACTACGTCAGTCCTGGCTCGCCGGATATTGTGGCTGAGATCCTGGTCTGTGGATCTGGACTCTAGAAAAACCCTGGAGGTACTCCCTTTCAAGGGAGATATTCTGTTTGGGGAGGACTTAAATAAGATAGTCGCTGACTTGGCTACTGCCAAAACTGCCTGTCTACCTGATACTGCTCCTTCTGTGTCGAAGGCTAAAGGTACGTCCTTTCGCCCCTTTCGTCCTTCAGGTAAAGCAAAAGGTCAGGCATACCATAAGCAGGCCCGCACTTTCAAACCTGTTAAGCCGAAGCCCAAAAGAGCCTGGGCTGCCCGTCAGCCAGCTGCCAAGACCGATAAGCCTGCCGCATGACGGGGCGGGCCTCCCTCTGGGGGATCCCAGGGTGGGGGGCCGGCTTCTAGGGTATATCCAGGAATGGTTGAAGACCACTTCAGATGCCTGGGTACGGGATGTCGTCACTCGAGGTTACGCCATTGCCTTCAAAAACCGACCCCCCCCCCCCCTCCTCATCGATTTTGCCAGACAGACGTCCCTCTGGACCGGACAAAGGAAAAAACTCTACACTCGGTGGTACAGACCCTCCTGGATACAGGAGTCGTAGTACAGGTGCTTCTTGCTCAGAGGGGCCGGGGGTACTATTCTCCGCTGTTTCTAGTCCCGAAACCGAATGGGTCCTCCCGGCCCATTCTCAACCTCAAGGCATTGAACAGGTTTGTGAAGATTTCCAAGTTCCGTATGGAAACCCTTCGCTCTATAGTTCTGGCCTTGGAACCTGGGGACTACATGGTCTCCCTGGACTTACAGGATGCTTACCTGCATATTCCTATAGCAGTGTCACATCAACAATACCTGAGGTTTGCTATTGGCAACATTACCAGTTTCGGGTGTTACTTTTTGGTTTAACAACGGCTCCGCGAGTCTTCACCAAAGTTATGACGGTGGTACTCCGCCGTCAATGGTCAGGATACTGCCGTATCTGGACGACCTGTTAATCCTGGCAAATTCCCCAGATCTTCTCCTGTGTCATCTGGATATGACGGTCCGGTTTCTACAAGCTCACGGGTGGCTAATCAACTGGAAGAAATCCTCCCTGGTCCCTGCTCAGAGCATGGTGCACCTGGGAGCCCTGTTGGACACTGTCAACCAGAGGTTGTTCTTGTCTCAGGAGAAAGTCCTGAAGCTTCAGGACAGGATTCGTTGCTTCCTTTCTCGTCCGCAAGTGTCGATACATTCGGCGATGCAGGTGCTACACCTCATGGTATCAGCATTCGACATGGTGAAGTATGCTCAATTCCATTCTCGCCCCCTCCAGAAGCTGATTCTAGCCAAGAGGGACGGCCTGCCTCACCGGATCAGTTCTCAAATGATCTCATTGACTCCGGAGGTCCGTCTGTCGCTGCTCTGGTGGCTCCAGGACCAACAATTGTGCAAGGGCCGTCCCTTCTGGATATCCAACTGGGTCCTGTTGACGACAGATGCCAGTCTAAGAGGTTGGGGCGCGGTGCTGGAGCAGCACTCCTTACAGGGTCGGTGGACCAAGGAGGAATCTCTCCTCTCGATCAACATTCTGGAGTTGCGTGCGGTCTTCAATGCGTTGAACCTGGCCCAGCATTTATTTCAGAACCGTCCTGTTCAAGTACAGTCGGACAACGCCACCACATTGGCTTACATAAATCATCAAGGCGGCACTCGAAGCCGTTTGGCAATGAAGGAAGCCTCACGGATTCTACTTTGGGCAGAACGCCATCTACCGGCAATATCGGCAATATTCATTCCGGGAGTCCTGAATTGGGAAGCGGACTTTCTCAGTCGTCAGGACGTGCATGCCGGCGAGTGGGGCCTCCATCCAGAAGTGTTTCAACTCCTCGTGGAAAAGTGGGGTCTTCCAGATGTGGATCTGATGGCATCTCGACACAATCACAAGGTTCCGGTCTTCGGAGCAAGGACAAGGGATCCTCAAGCAGCATTCGTGGATGCGCTGGCGGTGCCGTGGAGGTTTCGGCTGCCGTTCGTGTTCCCTCCGGTGTCACTCCTGCCCAGGGTAATTCGGAAGTTCAAGCAAGAAAAAGGAAATCTGCTTCTCATAGCTCCGGCATGGCCCAGACGGCACTGGTTCTCAGACCTGCAAGGCCTGTCGTCAGAGCGTCCACTTCTACTTCCACAACGCCCAGACCTCCTCGTTCAGTGCCCTTGTGTCTACCAGGACCTAGCCCGGCTATCTTTGACGGCGTGGCTCTTGAAGCTTCCGTCTTGAGGGCTAATGGTTTTTCTGAAGAGGTCATTAAAACTATGTTGCGGGCCCGGAAACCGGCTTCTGCTCGGATTTATCGTAGGGTCTGGCATTCATACTTTGTTTGGTGCGCATCTAACAATTATGACGCTTCCAAGTTTAGTATAGCCAAACTTTTGGCTTTTCTGCAGCAGGGCCTAGATTTAGGCCTGCGTCTGGCCTCCCTCAAGGTTCATATTTCTGCCTTGTCAGTGTGGTTTCAGAGAAAAATTGCGACCTTACCTGATGTTCATACTTTCACTCAGGGTGTGTTGCGTATCCAACCTCCCTATGTCCCGCCTGTGGCTCCTTGGGACTTGTCGGTGGTTTTGGAGGCGTTGCAGGAGCCTCCATTTGAACCTCTTGGTGCAGCTGACCTTAAGTGGCTTTCCCTTGAGGTGGTGTTCTTGCTGGCTATTGCCTCTGCTAGAAGAATGTCTGATCTGGGTGCCTTGTCTTGTAGTTCCCCATATCTGATTTTTCACCGTGACCGGGTGGTTCTTAGGACTCGTCCTGGATATTTACCGAAGGTGGTTTCTTTGTTCCACCTTAATCATGAGGTTGTGGTTCCAGCCTTTGTCTCTCCTGATTTGTCTCCCAAAGAGCGGTCTTTGTATGTGGTACGGGCTCTCCGTATCTATGTGAAGAGAATTGCTTATTTTCGAAAATCTGATTCCCTCTTTGTTTTGTTTGGATTTCACAAACGTGGCTGGCCTGCTCACAAGCTGACCCTGGCCAAATGTATTAGAATGGTGATTGCACATGCTTATGTGAAGGCTGGTCTGTCAGCTCCTGCTCGCATTACGGCCCATTCTACTCGGTCTGTTGGACCTTCTTGGGCGGCCCACCGTGGTGCGACCCTTGATCAATTGTGCAAGGCGGCTACGTGGTCCTCCGGGAACACGTTCATAAGGTTCTATGCCTTCGATACTGCCGCTTCCCAGGATGCTTCCTTTGGACGCCGGGTTCTCGTGCCCGCTACAGTGCATCCCCTCCCATAAGGGACTGCTTTAGGACATCCCCATTGTCCAGACTTGTAGAGCCCAGTGTGCCCCGCAGCAGAAAACGAGTTTTATGGTAAGAACTTACCTTTGTTAAAACTCTTTCTGTGAGGTACACTGGGCTCCACAAGGCGCCCACCCTGACGCACTTAGCTTCTTTGGGTTGATATGGCATTAGCCGCTGACACTTCTCTTGTCGTGAGAGTGTGGTGTATGTGGCTACTAACCGTTGTCGTCTCTTTTCCTGCTACTGCATTGGGCTGGTTAACTATAACTGAGCTCCTGTGCTGGGAGGCGGGGTGATATAGGAGGCGGTGCTGTGCATTCTGGGAACAGTCAAAGCTTTGAGTCTGTTGGTGCCTCGGATCAAGATCCTACTCTACACCCCATTGTCCAGACTTGTGGAGCCCAGTATACCTCGCAGAAAGCGTTTTATCAAAGGTAAGTTCTTACCATAAAACTCGTTTTTGTAGTTCAAATAAAGTTACGTAAGAATATAATAACAGTGCTTAACGTTTTTAGTGGAGTTGGGTTTTTTGGGGGCAGAGTAGGGGGTGCATTGAGACTATATCACAAAAGTCCCCACAACTCGGCCGGGACAGCAGGCACAATAAGTGTGTGACGCTTTTTTGAAACTTGAATAAATCTAATCAAATCTGGGATTTCAGTTGTTGGAGTGATTGATCCAGGGAATTCCCCGGTTTTCTGCTCGATGGGCAGCTATCTCTCTGTGTTTCTTGCTTTACTCTGGATTAAACGTTAGGAAAAGGGTGGCCTTCATGAACTTCAATCCTGTGGACCAGAGATTTTCAACCTTTTACAACTCGCTGCACACTGAACAAGATTTAAATATTGCCAAGGCACATTTCAATATAATGGTGATGCATGGTGCAGTTGCGTGTCTTAAGATGTCATGTGTCAGCTTCTCCATAGGTAACGCCTGAGCTACATCTGAGAAAGCCAGAAGAGCCCAACACGAACTGGCTCTGCAACCACTAAACCCACCAGTATTGATCGTTCCAGGCAGTGGCATAAGTTTGCCCCAGTCGGCCGGAGGCATGATAAAATGTTGGTGCCCCCCCGGCCCTATACATATTATGGGCATAGATATCTATAGATATATAGATATGTATGTATGTATGTATGTATGTATGTATGTATGTATGCCATATGTAGATATCTGGTACTCGGGGTGAACAGTAGCAGCATACTCGGGTTCCTTTCACAATAGTATAGACACACACACACACACACACACACGCCTCTTTCACTTACACACACGCCTCTTTCACTTACACACACGCCTCTTTCACTTACACACACGCCTCTTTCACTTACACACACGCCTCTTTCACTTACACACACGCCTCTTTCATTTACACACGCCTTTCATTTACACACACGCCTCTTTCATTTACACACACGCCTCTTTCACTTACACACACGCCTCTTTCACTTACACACACGCCTCTTTTTCTTGCGCACACACATGCCTTTTTCAATTAAAACACACCTCTTTTACTAACTCACACGCCTCTTTCACTAACTCACACACACACTCACGCCTCTTTCACTTACACACACGCGCCTTTTTCACTTACACACACGCGCCTTTTCCACTTTCACTCACACACACACACACGCCTTTTTCACTTACACACAATTACACACACACACACACACACAATTACACACACGCCACTTTCACTTACACACACACACGTCACTTACACACACATAATTACACACACATGCCTTTCACTTACACACACACACACACACACACACACACACACTTACATACACATGCCACTTTTACTTACACACACAAACACACACACACGCCTCTTTCACTTAAACACACAACTTTCCTTTAAAAAACAGACCTACACAACTCACTTAAAAACATTCACACACATAAACACAATGCTGCCAACATTTATTAAAGATACCCCCAGTAATCACCCCCCCACCCCCAAACACACACACATACTGTACACCACACACACACAATGCAGCAGCTTGAGGCAGGTAGTTCCAGTGCCTACCTGTTGCTATCTCCAGGACGGAGGAAGAGAGCTTCAGCCGGCCAGCTCTATTGGAGGTCCCTGTGAGCAACTGTGCGCTGGAGCTCCCCCTAGCTGCAGCCAGCTGTCAGCTGAGCTCTCTCTGTGGATACGAGAAGAGAGCTGCTGCTGCAGTGTTACGACACTGGCACAGCTTCTCCGTCCAGTCAGATATGGCGATGGATTGTCGGGCAGTGGGAGGCAATGGAGATGTGCCCCCTGCAGGTCAGGAGCCCGGCGGCAGCCGACTCCATTGCCTCCCACAGTTCTGCCACTGGTTCCAGGGCCTCAATAGCGGCAAAACACTGACGGGCCTGGCTGTGCTTCTATGGTGGCACACCTGGAGACTGCTCAGGGCACACTAGTGTGCCACGGCACAGTGGTTGAAAAACACTGCTGTGGACGATAGGCATTGGAATATCAGTGTGTCTTCATTTTGTACCACTGTAACATTAACAAAAAACAAAAAAATTGGAAACAAAAAATATTAATTCCGTACTCTCATGGATCTGCCATTAGTAAATGGACAACAAAGTATGATTTATCTATAGCATGTCCAATTGCCAGGCTAACTGACAGTATTGGACCACAGCAACGCCTTACACAGTACTTGGTGCTATATTCTTTTGTATAGGAAGGAATATACTGTAGTGCATTACATTTCTGTTGGAATGATTTTTTTTGGTCTGATTTTTTTTTTTAACTTTATTAAAAATTGAGGGTAAAATGGGTTTCTGTTAATATCTAAATTTTGTTTTAGATACATTGGGTGGAATTCAATTGTTTGAAAAGTCAGTTGGGTGTAGGTTTTTTTTTTTTTTTTTTCCTTGTCTATTACATAGGAAAAAACAGACACCCAACTGACTTTTCAAACAATTGAATTCCCCAGTATGTCTAAAGGGGGGTACACACGGAGCGATAATCTAAGCAATCTGACTAGATTGCTTAGATTTTCAGCCAGAGCGCTCCGTGTGTAGCCCTAACAGCGATAGCGATGTGCAGCGCATCGCTGGTGCTAGATTGGCCTGATCTAGCGGGTCGCTCACTTCACCTGCTGGGTGAAATGAGCGCCCCCCCTGCGCGCTCAGCACAGATCGCGCTGTGCTGAGCGGCAGGAGAGATGTGTGCTGAGCGGTTCGCTCAGCACACATCTCTCCCGCATCGGCCCGTCTATATGGGCCTTTAGATTAGGTGTCTGATCCTGTGTGTTATTGTAAGTTATACTGAACAAGACTGTTTAGTTCGTAGCTTCCTTTATTTATCTATTTTTATTTATTTTTTGCTGCCAGGAAATATTAGGGTCACCTTAGTCGAGCAACATTCTTTAAAAGCCGTGTTCTCAGGGCACCAGGGGTATGTGCGAGAGACTATTGTACCATCCAGACTGTTACTTGGAAGTTTGTTGTGTGCCCTGGGCAAATGCCCTTTGCCCATGTTGTTGAAGCTATCTATGTCTTCTGTAGGCCATAAGTTGTGCAATCCACCCCTCATTTTACCACTGCACTAGAGCTTAATAGGAGTGGGAGTGAGTAGTTTGTGTAACAAGTGGTGAGGTATAAACTCAGGAAATGAAGGATGGCAATGACTAATGTGTGTGTTGCAAACAAACACTTTATAGTCCGGTGTGTTAAAGAGACATATAGATTTGTAATGAAAAACAATGCATAATTACAATGTAGGGGGGGGGGAAATTATGTCCCACCTAATGGTGGCAGGGTGTGACTGGAGAAATGCTTTGTATGTTTGTTTTACACAGTGTCACTTATACAAATATGCCTTCTCATTTGAACAACATGTGTCTAGGTGCTTTTCATTATCCTTCTCCCTATTCCTTCTCAAACTTATTTATTCTTCCCATCTAGTGTAATTAAGAGTCAGGCCACATTTCTTTATGCACACTCTGCTGCTGAATGGTTCCCCGATTTAAAGTATTTGTGAAGATTGCAAACTAGTAAGAGGTTGGTTCTGTCTTCTGTAGGTTCTCTGGTGAACAGAAATCTGTTTAGTAATGCAGGAGGAGGACCAACCGCAAGAGGTAAGCTGGATTTCTAGTTCCCTCCTAAATTTGTGGTATTGCTTATGGGATGGCCCTAGTACTCCTAGGTCAAAGACCTACCATGTGATGTTTTATGTTGCTGATAATTATAAATTTGATGTATTTTATGAACAGTAGAATCTATAATATTGAGAAGACTAGACTTAATTTTAATATGATTATGGTTCCAGTGAATTCTTAGGGGTATATTTACTAAAGATCAATATTCATCATCCTTTTTATTTTTTTTATTTAAAGCTGAAATCTATGAAAATTGATCTGAATTTATGGTGTTTCTGGGTATAAAACACACATGCACGAACATTTAAAAATTAATATAAAAAAATCACCTGCTAGTACATGTGTGACAGTCCCAGAAACCAGTGACTTGCGGTGAGGGCAGTGACTGGTGAGGCACTGGCGCCACCTCTCTCTCCTCCGACACCCCCCCCCCAAGAAAAAAGGTTATAAAGACCAGCACTAGGCTGAACCAGCCATGGGGAGTAATGCCATAGCAGGGGAGACACTCAGTGTGGGGTCCCCTTGCCATAGCATTAAACACCCCCCCCCCCTCCCCCCAAACCAGTCAGCCAAGGGTTGGAATTCCTCAGGAAGTGGGGATCCGAAAAATTTAAATGGGGTCCCCCCATCCTGAGCAACAACCAGCACTGGGCCATTTTTTAAATTGGAAGCCGCTCTCCACTGCCGAACTCTGCAGAGTGGCTGGCAGGGGCTGGATCGTGTCGGATCCAGGTCTGTCGCCAGCCACCCTTTCCCTGCCGGGTCCCGCCGCCACAATGCCCGCAGCGTCGTGCTGCCGATTGGGCCCGCTGGATCCGCTGGCCCAATCACATCAGGGGGGGACTGACAGGGGCGTGCATTCATGTGGGCTGAATGCACGCCCCTGTCATTGAGGCACTTTTAGTGGTGCCGCTTCCCCATACATTTTCAATGGGCTTTTACAGCCTATTGCTTCGCCCTGCCCCCCGCTGCCCGGACTTTAATGTTAGCAGCGGGAGGCATCTCTCCCGCTGCCTACAACCCTGCGATGAAGGGATTTTCTATTTCTGGGGGGGAGGGGCGGAGGAATGGTTAAAATAATAAAAGCAGATATTTATAACAGACTCTGTTATAAATATCTTTTTTATTATTTTAATCATTATGATAGGGGAGGCACTGCCCCCCCTGACTGCACGTCCCTGCCATAAACTCCAGTATTGGTTTAGATTGATTTTCATTGATTTAAAAATTGATGAAAATTGACCTTTATATTAAATATTACCCCTTAGACTGCATTCTCATGCATATTACTTCAGCTCACAAATGTACTTTACTGTGTGTATATGACACATCCACCTTAACTGGTTCCTGTCTGGTAAGAGTAGTGTAGGACTGTGTTATTACAAAAGTTTTCACTCCCACTAGAGAATACTGAGAGAGTGATATTTACAGACAGGATTCCTAAATAGGGTTTGTCCAGGTTTCTAACTGTTAAATCTAAAATGTTGTTTTTGCCAGGTTGGTACGCCGCCAATGGCGACATCAGATGCGACAGAAGATGGGCCAACTGATCCTTCTAATTTACCACACAACATCTGTGAGTATAGGGAAAACCTACTATTGTTATGATGCCAGTGGTTTGTGCTGCCAAGGAATTCTGCTCCTGTTTACAGTGGGCACAGATGTTTCCATGGTTGGTTGTAGGTCATAGTTGGTGTGAAGAAGGTGTAAGCATGCTTCAGCTGGTTCTCATGGTAATGGGTTTTGCAGAGCAGTGATGTTCTATTAATATAAGCTGGATAAAAGTGTACCAGTTCTTCTTGTTGGACATTCCTTTGTGCTTATTGGCCAGGCGGTTCTCAAAATCTTATTGCAGTATACCCTTTTGCATTGTGATTATAGCCGTCTGTGTGTTCTGTAGTCTTTGGTTTAGTAATTACTGAGACTGTCTGATATTAAGCGCTAATCCAAAACTGCTTTAGTAGCATTTGTAGAATTCACTTAACAAATCCTACACTGCATACAGAGCTGTAGAGCTGTACAGTAGGTGGGTTAGGCTAGTGCCACACACAGTGGCCAAGCGGGTCCCGTTGGCCGGGAGGGGGGGGGGAGGTGGTTGTGTACACACGGATCCTATCCTGTGGGATGCAGCTGAACAGGATCCGCCCATGGACACACGTGATTTCAATAGAGCACAGCCGTACTGTGTTAACACATACATTGAAATGTATGTGTTCACATTGAAATCCCGCCATCCTGTCATCCAGCCTGCTGCGGTTGGATTCGGCGATGGCAGGACAGCCGCATATGTGTGGGCGCCGTTATAGCCCACTTGGCTGCTATGTGTGGCCCTACCCTTAGTCTGTGGAACTCTTGATTTACATGGTTCCTTAATTTCTACGTAAACGTATAGTGATGTGCTCTACTCCTACAGAGAATTGTGTGTGTCATTATTAAAAAAAATTTTTGTAATGTCTCTAAAAAAATGTTTTCAATAGAGGGAAACAATCACTGGAGTATCACAAAGCCATACTTGCTCACTATTACCAGGCATAGCAAAGTCATTGTGAGTGCTTTCCCCCGTCTACATGGTGAAGACAGGGCCTTAAGGAATGAATTGCTCATTAATGGTCTCTTCCTGCTAAATGTAACAAAGCTGTTGCAGACTACCATTATACATGTAGAATGCTGGGTGTTGACAAAGGGCTTACCGCATAAATCCTTTTAATGTTCCAAGATGTGCGAAGTGGCAGATTTTACCTATGGGCTGCAGGACTGTAGTCCCACCCCCCAGTAAAATCTTCCACTTCAGTGAGCTTAGCTGAGCCAGTTGCAGTGTGTGTGACTACAGTGGCTTCACTGTGGCTGGCAGTGACTTCCTGCCTGCCAGTCACCCGCAGGACAGACAGTCCCATTGAGAGGTGTTTCCTCCCTCTGTCTGGGACTGCCAGACCGTTTTGTGATTAGCCTGTTCATCAGCCCAATCTGGCTTCTAAGGGCTGCAGCCGCTTGTGTGCATGCGCCGGTCCCTGCGCTTGTCCGCTCCATTTTGCAGGCGCTGGGACCCGGCTGGTCGTGCCAGCTCTCTCCTCTCAGTCATGGGTAGCAGCAGCCCCCCTACCCAAAAAAGGTAAGAGCCGCCGCTGGATATCACCCTTCCGTACCTGACAGAAATATATTCTACATTAGCCTACTAATGTTTTATTATTTTCATTGTCTTATTTAGCAGATGCTGATGCGTTTCGCATTCTGTGGGAGATGAAAATGAAGAAGAGACAGAAGTGCCCATCGCTTCCGAGCACTGTGACAGAGCTTAGCACGGAGGAGGGCAGTAAAGTGTACATTGTAGGCACTGCCCATTTCAGTGACAGCAGCAAACAAGATGTGGTGAAGGTAGGGGCCACAGCAGCTTTCAAAGCAAGCTCAACCTCCTTTTTTTTTTTTTATTTTATTTTTTTTTTCTTCAATCTGCTTTTTATTTTGATATCCGTCCTCACATAACTCCCTAGTATCAGTTACACATTGATCACTTTCTTTACAGAGACTTTAAGCAGCCTATTGGTAGAGGTTTTTTGCACTCCTAGTGTATAATTAAAATAATGATGAAATATTACTGAACAGATCTATGAGGTAGTTGGTAATGTATCATTAGTTAGTTTTTTTTGTTCCTTTGTGTATGTTTTAGACCTATAATATGAAAACTGTTCTCCCCAGACCATACAGGAGGTGCAGCCGGATGTGGTCGTGGTGGAGCTGTGTCAGTACAGAGTATCAATGTTAAAAATGGATGAAGAAACTTTACTCAAGGAAGCCAAAGAAATAAATCTGGAAAAACTTCATCAAGCAATTAAACAGGTATTGTTTTTTCTAAAACCAACCTACATTCTCAGTGTCTTGTTTCTTTGCTCGCCTTAATATAGCGCTGTCATTGCAAAGGTCCAAACATGTAACCACACCAAATCTGCATTTTTAACCAGATTTCTAAAAAGCAATAATATTACTGCCGAAACATTGTTCAGCAGTAATAATACTGCTTTTAACAAAGAGAAGAGAAGGCTGTAATTAATGCATTGGGGATCCTATTGTTTGGAATTCCGACAAGGGTATTCTTATCTTTTTTCCCCAATGCCTTCCTACCCGCAGCTTAAACCCAAACCCCCCTCCCCGGTGGCGCCTATACCGAACCCCCCACCCCACACCATTACCACAGCCTAGCCCTAACCCTCCCCCTACTTTTAAATGTATACGTTCTTATTTCAGCTTTATTCCTTTTATATGTGTATAGTAATTTGCCCATCTCAGAAGAACAGATTATTTCTCTAACGTCCTAGTGGATGCTGGGGACTCCGTAAGGACCATGGGGATAGACGGTCTCCGCAGGAGACATGGGCACTTTAAGAAAGAATTTAGGTTCTGGTGTGCACTGGCTCCTCCCTCTATGCCCCTCCTCCAGACCTCAGTTTGATACTGTGCCCAGACGAGCTGGGTGCTTTTCAGTGAGCTCTCCTGAGTTTGCTGAGAGAAAGTATTTTGTTAGGTTTTTTATTTTCAGGGAGCTCTGCTGGCAACAGACTCCCTGCATCGTGGGACTGAGGGGAGAGAAGCAGCCCTACTCTCTGAAGCTAGGTCCTGCTTCTTAGGCTACTGGACACCATTAGCTCCAGAGGGATCGTACGCAGGATCTCACCCTCGCCGTCCGATCCCAGAGCCGCGCCGCCGTCCCCCTCGCAGAGCCGGAAGACAGAAGCTGGGTGAGTATGAGAAGCAAAGAAGACTTCACAGGCGTCAGAAGACTCCGTTCTTCACTGAGGTAACGCACAGCACTGCAGCTGTGCGCCATTGCTCCCACACACCTCACATACTCCGGTCACTGTAAGGGTGCAGGGGGGGGGGGGGCGCCCTGGGCAGCATTTGGGACCTCTTTTGGCAAAAGTTAAACATATATACAGCTGGGCACTGTATATATGTATGAGCCCCCGCCAAAAAATTGCATATTTAAGCGGGACAGAAGCCCGCCGCCGAGGGGGCGGAGCTTCTTCCTCAGCACTCACCAGCTCCATTTTTTCTCCACAGCTCCGCTGAGAGGAAGCTCCCCAGGCTCTCCCCTGCAGATACACGGTAGAAGAGGGTGTAAAGAGAGGGGAGGCACATAATTAGGCGCAAAAAACAATATATAAACAGCAGCTACTGGGTTAACATTAAGTTACTGTGTTATTCCTGGGTTTATAGCGCTGGGGTGTGTGCTGGCATACTCTCACTCTGTCTCTCCTAAGGGCCTTGTGGGGGAACTGTCTTCAAAAAGGGCATTCCCAGTGTGTGTGGTGTGTCGGTACGCTTGTGTCGACATGTCTGATGAGGAAGGCTATGTGGAAGCAGAGCGGGAGCAAGTGAATGTGGTGTGTCCGCCGACGGCGCCGACACCTGATTGGATGGATATGTGGAAGGTTTTAAATGATGATGTTAATTCCTTGCATAAAAGGTTAGAAAAAGCTGAAGCCTCAGGACAGTCAGGGTCCCAACCCGTGCCTGATCCTATGTCGCAGAGGCCGTCAGGGTCTCAGAAGCGCCCACTATCCCAAATTGTTGACACAGATACCGACATGGATTCTGACTCCAGTGTCGATTACGATGATGCAAAGTTGCAGCCAAAATTGGCTAAATCCATCCGTTATATGATTATAGCAATTAAGGATGTGTTGCACATCACAGAGGAAATCAAGTCCCTGACAAGAGGGTACATATGTATGGGGAAAAGAAGCCAGAGGTAACCTTTCCCTCCTCACACGAGCTAAATGAGTTGTGTGAAAAGGCTTGGGAATCTCCAGATAAAAAACTGCAGATTTCCAAAAGGATTCTTATGGCGTATCCTTTCCCGCCAACGGACAGGTTACGCTGGGAATCCTCCCCTAAGGTGGACAAAGCTTTAACACGCTTATCCAAGAAGGTAGCCCTGCCGTCACAGGATACGGCTACCCTCAAAGATGCTGCGGATCGCAAACAGGAGGTTACCTTGAAGTCCATTTGTACACGTTCAGGTACCTTACTGAGGCCGGCGATCGCGTCGGCCTGGGTGTGTAGTGCTGTAGCAGCATGGACGGATACCGTGTCTGAGGAAATTGATACCTTAGACAAGGATACTATATTGTTGACCTTGGGGCATATTAAAGACTCTGTCCTATATATGAGAGATGCTCAAAGAGACATTAGTCTACTGGGTTCTAGAATAAATGCTATGTCAATTTCTGCCAGAAGGGTCCTGTGGACTCGGCAATGGACAGGTGATGCCGACTCAAAAAGGCATATGGAGGTTTTACCTTACAAGGGTGAGGAATTGTTTGGGGAGGGTCTCTTGGACCTGGTCTCCACAGCTACTGCTGGAAAGTCATATTTTTTGCCGTATATGTTTCCTCACAACCTAAGAGAGCACCGTATTATCAAATGCAGTCCTTTCGATCACAGAAAAACAAGAAAGTCCGAGTTGCGTCCTTTCTTGCCAGGGGCAGGGGCAGAGGAAAGAAGCTGCACAACACAGCTAGTTCCCAGGAACAGAAGTCCTCCCCGGCCTCTACAAAATCCACCGCATGACGCTGGGGCTCCACAAGCGGAGCTAGGCCCGGTGGGGGCACGTCTTCGAAATTTCAGCCACAAGTGGGTTCACTCCCAGTTAGATCCCTGGGCAATAGATATTGTGTCTCGGGGATACAAGCTGGAATTCGAGGAGATGCCCCCTCACGATACCTCAAATCGGCCCTGCCAGCTTCCCCCCACGAGAGGGAAATAGTGTTAACTGCAATTCACAAATTGTATCTTCAACAGGTGGTGGTCAAGGTTCCCCTCCTTCAACAAGGAAGGGGTTATTATTCGACCATGTTTGTAGTCCTGAAACCGGACGGTTCGGTCAGACCCATATTGAATTTAAAATCCCTGAACATATACCTGAAAAGGTTCAAGATGGAATCGCTGAGAGCGGTCATCGCAAGCCTGGAAGGGGGGGATTTTATGGTGTCTCTGGACATAAAGGATGCATACCTTCATGTCCCCATTTATCCACCTCATCAGGCATACCTCAGATTTGTGGTACAGGATTGTCATTAACAATTTCAGACGTTGCCGTTTGGTCTCTCCACGGCACCGAGAATATTTACCAAGGTAATGGCTGAAATGAGAATACTCCTGCGGAAGCAAGGAGTCACAATTATCCCATACTTGGACGATCTCCTCATAAAAGCGAGATCAAGAGAGCAGTTGCTGATCAGCGTAGCACTTTCTCTGGAAGTGTTACGGCAACACGGCTGGATTCTAAATATTCCAAAGTCGCAGTTGGTTCCTACGACTCGTCTGCCTTTCCTGGGCATGATTCTAGACACAGACCAGAAAAGGGTTTATCTCCCGATGGAGAAAGCTCAGGAACTCATGACACTGGTCAGGAACCTATTAAAACCACAACAGGTGTCAGTGCATCACTGCACTCGTGTCCTGGGAAAGATGGTGGCATCATACGAGGCCATTCCCTTCGGCAGGTTCCATGCGAGGACTTTTCAATGGGACTTACTGGACAAGTGGTCCGGATCACATCTTCAGATGCATCGGTTAATCACCCTATCCCCCAGGGCCAGGGTGTCCCTCCTGTGGTGGCTACAGAGCGCTCACCTTCTCGAGGGCCGCAGATTCGGCATTCAGGACTGGGTCCTGGTGACCACGTACGCAAGCCTCCGAGGTTGGGGTGCAGTCACACAGGGAAGAAATTTCCAAGGTCTGTGGTCAAGTCAAGAGACTTGCCTTCACATCAACATCCTGGAACTAAGGGCCATATACAACGCCCTACGTCAAGCGGAGACCCTGCTTCGCGACCAACCGGTTCTGATTCAGTCACAACATCACCGTGGGTGTTCCAGTCGGTCTATGTATTTCCTCCTCCTTCCTCTCATACCCAAGGTGCTGAGGATAATAAGAAAAAGAGGAGTGAGAACAATACTCATTGTTCCAGATTGGCCACGAAGGACTTGGTATCCAGATCTGCAAGAAATGCTCACAGAGGACCCGTGACCTCTTCCTCTAAGACAGGACTTGTTGCAACAGGGGCCCTGTCTGTTCCAAGACTTACCGCGGCTGCGTTTGACGGCATGGCGGTTGAACGCCGGATTCTAGCAGAGAAAGGCATTCCGGATGAGGTCATTCCTACGCTGATAACGGCTAGGAAGGACGTGACAGCTCAACATTATCACCGTATATGGCGAAAATATGTTGCTTGGTGTGAGGCCAGGAATGCTCCTATGGAGGAATTCCAGCTGGGCCGTTTCCTTCACTTCCTACAGTCCGGAGTGAATTTGAGCCTAAAATTGGGTTCCATTAAGGTCCAGATTTCGGCCCTATCCATTTTCTTTCAAAAGGAGTTGGCTTCTCTACCTGAAGTTCAGACATTTGTAAAGGGAGTGCTGCATATTCAGCCCCCTTTTGTGCCTCCAGTGGCACCTTGGAATCTTAACGTGGTGTTGAGTTTCCTGAAATCTCACTGGTTTGAACCACTCAAAACGGTGGAGTTGAAATACCTCACGTGGAAGGTGGTCATGCTATTAGCCTTGGCTTCGGCTAGGCGTGTGTCAGAGTTGGCGGCTTTGTCACATACAAGCCCCTATCTGGTTTTCCATGCGGATAGAGCAGAATTGCGGACCCGTCCACAATTTCTACCGAAAGTGGTTTCATCCTTTCATATAAACCAACCTATTGTGGTGCCTGTGGCTACTACTGACTTGGAGGATTCCGAGTTACTTGATGTGGTCAGGGCTTTGAAGGTTTATGTAGCCAGAACGGCTAGGGTCAGGAAAACAGAGTCTTTGTTTATCCTGTATGCTTCCAACAAGCTTGGTGCTCCTGCTTCAAAGCAAACTATTGCTCGCTGGATCTGTAACACGATTCAGCAGGCTCATTCTGCGGCTGGATTGCCGCTGCCAAAATCAGTTAAGGCTCATTCCACTAGGAAGGTGGGCTCTTCTTGGGCGGCTGCCCGAGGGGTCTCTGCATTACAGCTTTGCCGAGCGGCTACTTGGTCAGGTTCAAACACTTTTGCAAAGTTCTACAAGTTTGATACCCTGGCTGTGGAGGACCTTGTGTTTGCTCAATCGGTGCTGCAGAGTCATCCGCACTCTCCCGCCCGTTTGGGAGCTTTGGTATAATCCCCATGGTCCTTACGGAGTCCCCAGCATCCACTAGGATGTTAGAGAAAATAAGATTTTACTTACCGGTAAATCTATTTCTCGTAGTCCGTAGTGGATGCTGGGCGCCCGTCCCAAGTGCGGACTTCTTCTGCAATACTTGTATAATAGTTATTGCTTCAATAAGGGTTAAGTTATGGTTGCATCAGGGTTTGACCTGATGCTCTGTTATTTGTCATACTGTTAACTGGTTGTTATCACATGTTATACAGTGTGATTGGTGTGGCTGGTATGAATCTTGCCCTGGATTACCAAAATCCTTTCCTTGTACTGTCAGCTCTTCTGGGCACAGTTTCTCTAACTGAGGTCTGGAGGAGGGGCATAGAGGGAGGAGCCAGTGCACACCAGAACCTAAATTCTTTCTTAAAGTGCCCATGTCTCCTGCGGAGCCCGTCTATCCCCATGGTCCTTACGGAGTCCCCAGCATCCACTACGGACTACGAGAAATAGATTTACCGGTAAGTAAAATCTTATTTATTATTATTTTTTGGTCTAAAGGGCCCCATACATCTGTGATGGCTTTCCCCAACCTGATCCCTTTTGTCGATCCACCGTTCAGAAAACCTCATTGGCGACCCGTCTGGGAAATTCTGCATGTTTAAATATCCTGATAAATTTTTTCGTCTGTATCGGCAAATCAGGAAAATTCGACATGTTGAATTACCCCAATTCACCGACCCAGGCATCGGGAGATCGGAAAATTGCCCCAGTCAGTCACAGATGTAGGTCTAGTGTAAATGGCTGTGAACTACTGGAATTCCCTATTCAGAATGGTTTCTATGTGCATGTATATAACTGCTCCAATGCAATCCTTTCAACATGTAAATCGGTGGCGTAGTCTAATCAGATTAGAGTTGTTCTAAATGTGATTTCTTGGACCAATAAGCACCAACATGTCTGTCTTAACAATATGATCTGATCTGATTTGATTAATAATATTATAAGAAGTGTGCTGATCTTTAGTATGATGGTTTTGCTAGACATAGAAGAACAAGCTGAGGATTTTCATACTTTTTGAATATGATGCCACAAGCTTGGCACACCTATCTTTGAGCAGTTTCGTCCATTTCTCTTTGCGGCACCTTTCAAGCTTCATCAGGTTTTAAAGGAAGCGTCGGTGCACAGCCATTTTCAGATCTCTCCAGAGATGTTCAATCGGATTCAAGTCTGGGCTCTGGCTTGGCTACTCTAGGATATTCACAGAGTTGTCCTGAAGCCACTCCTTTTGTGCTTAGGGTCATTGTCCTGCTGAAAGTTGACTTGTCTCCCCAGTATGAAGACAAGAGCATGCTAGAGCAGGTTTTCATCCAGGATGTCTCTGTACATTGCTGCATTCATCTTTCCCTCTATCCTAACTAGTCTCCCAGTTCCAGCCGCTGAAAAACATCCCCACAGCATGATGCTGCCACCGCCATGCTTCACTGTAGGGATGGTATTGGCCTTGTGATGAGCAGTGCCTGATTTCCTCCAAACATGACACCTGGCATTCACGCCAAAGAGTTTAATTTTTGTCTCATCAGACCAGTGAATTTTTTTTCTCATTGTCTGAGAGTCATTCAGGTGCATTTCGGCAAACTCCAGGTGGGCTGCCATATACTTTTTACTAAGGCGTGGCTTCCGTCTGGCCACTCTGCCATACAGGCCTGATTGGTGTATTGCTGCAGAGATGGTTGTCCTTCTGGAAGGTTCTCCTCTCTCCACAGAGGAATGCTGTAGCTCCGAGAGTGACCATTTGGTTCTTGGTCACCTCCCTGACTAGGGCCCTTTTCCCCTTATCGTTCAGTTTAGACAGCCGGCCATCTCTGGGAAGAGTCCTGGTGGTGCCGAACCTCTTCCATTGAGGCCACTGTGCTCATCAGGACCTTCAAAGCAGCAGATATTTTTCTGTACCCTTCCCCAGATTTGTGCCTCGAGACAATCCTTCCTCAGAGGTCTACAGACCATTCCTTTGACTTCATGCTTGGTTTGTGCTCAGACATGCACTGTCAAGTGTGGGACCTTATTATACCCTCCAACATTTTATACATAAAAATTGGTACAAATTAGGAAAGGGGCATGGCAAAGGGTAAAGGGTTTTCCTATACTTTCAATGGAAGTTTGGAGAGCCAAAAATTGGTACAGACCATAAAAAGAGGTACTGTACTTGCCAAAAAGGTACAGTTGGAGGGTATGCCTTATATCGATAGGTGTGTGCCTTTCCAAATCATGTCCAATCAACTAAATTTACCACAGGTCGACTCCAATAAAGATTTAGGAACGCCTCAAGGACGATCAGTGGAAACAGGATGCACCTGAGCTCAATTTTGAGCTTCATGGCAAAGGCTGTGAATACTTATGTACATGTGATTTGTCTTAGTTTTTGATTTTTAATAAATTTGCAAAAGTCTCAAACTTTTTTCACGTTGTCATTATGGGGTATTGTGTGTATGCTGTAGACGATTACCAAACACACAACTTTGCAATACATGCACAAGTAAAATGCAGGGGTGCTTTGGTTTGCTTGTGCCTTTACTTTGAGCGCCACCTGTTAAACAAGGTATACTCCCTGCTCTGACTGGGACCCTATTCGGCATAGGCCGCTGGAGTAATTTTAATCTATAGCGGCAAAGATGATTGAACTTGAATTCTTTAATTTGACTCTTCTCTAGCTTCACTTAAAGTCAATTATATTTTAAGCAATTCCTAAACATCAACTACTGTACTGTGGGGGCTGTGTTTTGTTAAGGGTTTAAAAAAGTTATTTTCTTCCCATAACCGTTCTTTCGCTTTCCTCCTATTTTCCTACTTTTTATGTTATTTATTTTTTTTGCTATCCTCCTCTTTCCTTGCTACTTATGCCAGAATGGAGTTATGTCCGGTCTTATGCAAATGCTTCTGCTGAAGGTATCTGCACACATCACTGAACAGCTGGGAATGGCTCCTGGTGGGGAGTTCAGAGAGGCGTTCAAAGAGGTAAGACTCCTTTTTACATCCTGTAGCTAGCTTTTATTGTACTGTTCTCTACTGGTAACTGTATTTATACTTGCGGTAGAGCTCTAGGAGAAATCATGATGAAAGCAATTTACTGTACATCTGCACATTATTGCTGGTTTTATGACCGTTTATTGAAACCTTTTGTTTTTTAAATGTATTTTTTTTCTATTTAAAACTAAGGGATTATTAGGGCATGTAAGGCAAAGAGGGAAACAAAGCATTTTTAGCATTTCGTTTAATCATCTGTGATTTTTCTGACTGTAGAAACCAGAAAACCATGTTTTCTATAAGAGATACAGCAAAGGGATTGTACTGGGTACGGTAAGGGTTTCCGGTCTCTAGGTCGACCACACTTAGTTTGACAGTCATTAGGTTGACCACTATTGGTCACTATGTTGACATGAGTTTTGCACAATTTGTTTAATTTTTTTAACTTTTTCATACTTTACGATCCACGCGGACTACGATTGTGAATGGTAACCAGTGGCAAGCACAGCGAGGCACCTTGCCCGAGGCATGGCGAGTGAAGCGTGCACTAATTGGTATTCCCGGTCACACTACGTAGAAAACGACACCAAAATAAAAAGAATTTGTTGACCTTCTGTCATGTCGACCTAACGCTTGCGTGCATGTCATGTCAAACTTGCCCATGTCGACCTAATGCTTGTGTCGACCTATTTTTGTTGTCGACTTAGTCACTGTCGACCAATAGTGGTCAACCTAGACACTGTCAACCTCAGTGTGGTTGACCCTATGAACCACATCCATGGTAAGGTAGGAAAGGGGGGAAAACAGATATATGGTATCTGGGATAACTAGAGCATATACACATGGACACAGGAGCCAATCTTCAGTTGTTACAAGCAGATCATAAGGGCCTTTAGCTTCCACATCCTTGCCTTTACTCCAGTTGGCCTTTTCTTCTGAGTAAGAAGTTCAGATCCTCATCAGTGGGACAGTCACACACTTGGACAAAATAAAATGAATGCTTCTGTAAGTGTGGACTGGACTGACCGCTATTAAAGGCTTGCACAAGAAATGCTTAAGGAGTGTCCAACCATATATGTACATACATCCATCCATACATATTATGTGCCCAGAGCCGGATTAAGGGGGGGGGGGGTCCCGCGGATACGTACCCCCTGGGCCCCTTTTCCAAAAGGGCCCCCTGCCACACTACAGATCGGATCTCTTTTCCGATCCGATCTGTGGTGCTGTACTCCCGTCCGCACTGCAGCGGCAGCCGTACAAACAGGACAGCTGAGTGACGGCTCAGCTGTCCAGTAACGTATGAAGTAGGCTGAGCGGCAGGCTGCTTCATTCATACATGATTGGAGAGCTGAGCCGTCGCCCAGATGTCTGTGCGGTTGGCGGGGACGGGAGAGCAGTTCGATCGTTGGCTGGTATGTGACCCCCCCCCCCCCTTCCTCCTCTCTTGAAAAGGGGCCCCACTGTATGAAGTACCCCGGGCCCCCCATGGACTTAATCCGGCTCTGTATGTGTCACACCTCCAACATTTATGATGGGAATATGGCATGAAGTGCAAGGAGGGTTTTATAACATAACATCTACAAAAAAAATCTCAAACTTGCATTATGAAGCTCAAATACATTGTAGCAATGCACTCAACCGTGAAATGTGAGAATGAATCACAAACTGCTTTGTAGCAATGTTGTACATTTTTTCTATAGAAAGTAACATGTGAGAAGTGCATAAAAAAAGTGGTGAAATCCTGGACCCCCAAAAAGTGGCAGCTGAGATACAGATGTTTCCTCATACATCTTTGATGCAATAAAAGAGCCTCTTGGCGCGCCAGGTCATGTGGGAATCTTCTAGTGCCAGACTTTTTTTTTTTTTGCCAAAAATTCATCTTATTCACAGCGCAATGCAACTAGGACAGACGAGGAGACTACTGATTAATTTTATACACTTGTGCTGTATATCTGTGTGCGACTGTCTGAGGGCCTAATTCAGAGGCGAACACTCGCACTCTGAAGCCCTTTGTGGAGTGTGCATGCGCAGTGGGCACCCAGTGAGATGCGAATGCAACTCACTGGTGTGATCG
Source organism: Pseudophryne corroboree (assembly GCF_028390025.1). Classification (NCBI taxonomy): domain Eukaryota; kingdom Metazoa; phylum Chordata; class Amphibia; order Anura; family Myobatrachidae; genus Pseudophryne; species Pseudophryne corroboree. The sequence goes on from NC_086449.1 coordinate 456,591,345, forward strand.
CCTCTGTCTGATTGACGGGCAGAGGTGGTCGCTGTGCGGGAGGCGGCGTCCCAACAACGTTAGAATGCCGTTGGGGTGGCCTGCGTTGTTCAGACCTTTGCTGGGTCGGGCCGAAGTGGCTGCGGGACATCGCATACAGCTGCTGCGACCCAAACCATGGTGGGTAGCCGCCTGCCAGCGCAGCTAGGCAGTGCGGACAGGGAGCTACTCTGTATGCTGGGCGTTCCCCCTCATGTCGGAGAATCTGATCGTAGATGAGATAATAGATAGATAGATAATTTTAGCACATCTACGATCAGCTCTGAATCACCCGCTAAATCTGTACACGAAGTGCTACAATGTAGCTGTTGCAGCTTTTTTCCAACACAAGTTCTGTACTGCTTCATATATAGACTCTGTCACCCACTATATACAGTATAAGTGTCGTATCAAATTAATCAGCACAGTCTCCTTGTACGTCCTAGGTGCATTGTGAATAAGACTCATTTTCAGCTAAAAAAGACTACTAACATTAGCATAGTTACACAGCACCTGGCGATTCGCTAAAGCCAGGTATCTTGCGCTGCATGGCATGATGACGCTGGATATATGAGGACACATCTGTAGCAGGAATATAAAGTATGCTGTTAGTGGCCTTAAGCAAAGTACTGGAGGTTTAAAAATGTCAAATTGATGTGGGTTTTTTTAATTTTTTTTTATTAATGGTAGAAAATTGATGGCCAGCAATTTATTTTCCGCAAATAAGTCTATAATAATTTTGTACAGAAAAAAACATGTATGCAAGTGATTTTTTTTTTTCAGTGTGGGTTTCTTTTTTTAATACAGGTTGAGTATCCCATATCCAAATATTCCAAAATACGGAATATTCCGAAATACGGACTTTTTTGAGTGAGACTGAGATAGTGAAACCTTTTGTTTTTTGATGGCTCAATGTACACAAACTTTGTTTAATACTCAAAGTTATTAAAAATATTGTATTAAATGACCTTCAGGCTGTGTGCATAAGGTGTATATGAAACATAAATGAATTGAGTGAATGTACACACACTTTGTTTAATGCACAAAGTTATAAAAAATATTGGCTAAAATTACCTTCAGGCTGTGTGTATAAGGTGTATATGAGACATAAATGCATTCTGTGCTTAGATTTAGGTCCCATCACCATGATATCTCATTATGGTATGCAATTATTCCAAATTACGGAAAAATCCGATATCCAAAATGCTTGGGACCAGAGGAATTTTGGATAAGGGATACTCAACCTGCATATACATAAGTTTGTAATAAGTTGGAAACACCAGTATTTTCTCCCATCTACAAGTTTTAAAAACCCTTTTCACATCAATACAACCTATCAACTCCACATACCTATTCCAAACCATTTCAGAAAAATTTACCTGAAAAAATGCATCTCTGTATTGGCCAAATTATGCTATTTAAGTTCCTCCAAGTACACAATTATTCATAGGGAAGGGTGTACCGGAGGGTCTGCACTGCGCCCCGTCACATTTACCTTAAAATAATGATATTCCTTACCTTGTCACCTGCTTGAGGTGTGCACACGCAAAAGATAATTTTCTGGGAATTAAACTTCAAATGTAATTTAATTTGACCAAAACTAGGAAAATTTTCTCCTGTTTTATAAAATAATTTGGAAATTTCCAATTCTCTACCATTAGTGTAAAGTAAACAAGTGGTTAATATGCATTATAACACATTTGTTTATATACACATTACCAACCTATATGTGTGCCCCACACAGCCATGGCTGTGATGTTATGGCTAAAGTGGCGTACACACGGAGCGATCCGTGCTTAGAAATTAAGCACGGATCTTTGTGTGTATGCCCACAGCGATAGCGATGCGCGGCCCTGCACGTCTCTATTGCTGACTCTAGATTTGGCAGTAAGGTCGCTCATTTCACCGCTGTGTATATATGTATGTATGTGTGTATATATGTATGTATGTGTGTATATATGTATGTGTGTGTGTATGTATATATGTATGTATGTGTGTATATATGTATGTGTGTGTGTGTGTGTATGTATATATGTGTGTATGTATATATGTATATATATATATTTATTTATTTATTTTTACGTCCTAGTGGATGCTGGGGACTCCGTAAGGACCATGGGGAATAGACGGGCTCCGCAGGAGACTGGGCACTCTAAAGAAAGATTCAGGACTATCTGGTGTGCACTGGCTCCTCCCCCTATGACCCTCCTCCAAGCCTCAGTTAGATTTCTGTGCCCGGCCGAGCTGGATGCACACTAGGGGCTCTCCTGAGCTCCTAGAAAGAAAGTATAGTTTAGGTTTTTTATTTTACAGTGAGACCTGCTGGCAACAGGCTCACTGCAGCGAGGGACTAAGGGGAGAAGAAGCGAACCTACCTAACTGGTGGTAGCTTGGGCTTCTTAGGCTACTGGACACCATTAGCTCCAGAGGGATCGAACACAGGACCCGACCTCGTCGTCCGTTCCCGGAGCCGCGCCGCCGTCCCCCTTACAGAGCCAGAAGCAAGAAGGTCCGGAAAATCGGCGGCTGAAGACTTCTGTCTTCCTCCAAGGTAGCGCACAGCACTGCAGCTGTGCGCCATTGCTCCTCATGCACACCACACACTTCGGTCACTGATGGGTGCAGGGCGCTGGGGGGGGCGCCCTGAGCAGCAATAATATACACCTTGGCTTGCAAACTAACACCATATATAGCCCCAGGGGCTATATAGGTGTAAATTAACCCCTGCCAGACGTTTTAAAATAGCGGGAGAAAGCCCACCAAAAAAGGGGCGGAGCCTTCTCCCTCAGCACACTGGCGCCATTTTCCCTCACAGCTTCGCTGGAAGGATCGCTCCCTGGCTCTCCCCTGCAGTCCTGCACTACAGAAAGGGTAAAAAAGAGAGGGGGGGCACAATTTAGGCGCAGTATACAATATATATGCAGCTATAAGGGAAAACACTTTTATAAGGTGATATCCCTGTGATATATAGCGCTCTGGTGTGTGCTGGCATACTCTCCCTCTGTTTCCCCAAAGGGCTTTGTGGGGTCCTGTCCTCTGTCAGAGCATTCCCTGTGTGTGTGCTGTGTCGGTACTGCTGTGTCGACATGTATGATGAGGATAATGATGTGGAGGCGGAGCAAATGCCTGTGAATGTGATGTCACCCCCTGCGGGGTCGACACCTGTGTGGATGGACTTATGGAAGGAATTACGTGACAGTGTCAGCTCCTTACATAAAAGGTTTGACGACATAGGACAGCCGGCTTCTCAGCTTGTGCCTGTCCAAGCGTCTCAAATGTCATCAGGGGCTGTAAAACGCCCGCTACCTCAGATGACAGATACAGATGTCGACACGGATACCGACTCCAGTGTCGACGACGATGAGACTAGTGTACCCTCCAATAGGTCCACCCGTTACATGATTGAGGCAATGAAAAATGTATTACACATTTCTGATAATACCCCAGGTACCACAAAAAAGGGTATTATGTTTGGTGAGAAAAAACTACCAGTAGTTTTTCCTGCATCTGAGGAATTAAATGAGGTGTGTGAGGAAGCGTGGTCTTCCCCAGATAAGAAATTAATAGTTTCTAAACGGTTATTGGCAGCGTACCCTTTCCCGCCAGAGGATAGGTCACGTTGGGAAACACCCCCTAGGGTAGATAAAGCGCTGACACGCTTATCAAAAAAGGTGGCACTACCGTCTCCGGATACGGCCGCCCTAAAGGAACCTGCTGATAGAAAGCAGGAACATACCCTTAAAGCTATATACACACACACCGGCATTATATTGAGACCCGCTATTGCATCGGCTTGGATGTGCAGTGCTGCAGCTGCGTGGTCAGATTCCCTGTCGGATAACATTGATACCATGGATAGGGACAATATTTTGCTGACGATAGAGCATATAAAAGACGCCGTCCTATACATGCGTGATGCACAGAGGGATATTTGCCGGCTGGCATCAAAAATAAGCGCTATGTCCATTGCCGCCAGAAGGGGGTTATGGACTCGGCAATGGTCAGGCGATGCCGACTCGAAGCGGCACATGGAAGTTTTACCCTATAAAGGGATGGAACTTTTTGGGGATGGTCTGTCAGACCTCGTTTCCACAGCTACTGCTGGGAAATCGACCTTTTTGCTACAGGCTACCCCACAGCAAAAGAAAGCACCGTATTATCAGGTACAGTCCTTTCGGCCCCAGAAAAATAAGAGGGCTAAAGGCTCATCCTTTCTGCCGAGGGGCAGAGGTAGGGGGAAAAAGCTGCAGCACACAGCTAGTTCCCAAGAGCAGAAGTCCTCCCCTGCGTCCGGTAAGTCCACAGCATGACGCTGGGGCTGCTCAGGCGGACCCGGGTACGGTGGGGGCCCGTCTCAAAAATTTCAGCACACAGTGGGCTCTCACAGGTGGATCCCTGGGTCCTTCAAGTAGTGTCTCATGGGTACAGGCTGGAATTCGAGACGTCTCCCCCCTGCCGTTTCCTAAAATCTGCCTTACCGGCAACTCCCTCTGCCAGGGAGGCAGTGTTGGTGGCTATTCAAAAACTATATTCACAGCAAGTGATTGTCAAGGTACCCCTCCTTCAACAGGGAAAGGGTTACTATTCCACAATGTTTGTGGTACCAAAACCGGACGGTTCGGTGAGACCCATCTTAAATTTAAAAGCCTTGAACACTTACATCAAAAGGTTCAAGTTCAAGATGGAATCGCTCAGGGCGGTTATTGCGAGCCTGGACGAGGGGGATTACATGGTCTCCCTGGACATCAAGGATGCGTACCTGCATGTCCCTATTTACCCTCCACACCAGGAGTACCTCAGATTTGTGGTACAGGACTGTCACTATCAGTTCCAGACGCTGCCGTTTGGGTTATCCACGGCACCGAGGGTCTTTACCAAGGTAATGGCCGAAATGATGATACTCCTTCGCAAGAAGGGAGTTTTAATTATCCCATACTTGGACGATCTCCTGATAAAGGCGAGGTCCAGAGAACAGTTGGTAGTGGGGGTAGCACTTTCTCGGGAAGTGCTACAACAGCACGGCTGGATTCTCAATATTCCAAAGTCACAGCTGGTCCCGACGACACGTCTTCTGTTCCTGGGAATGATTCTGGACACAGCCCAGAAAAGAGTGTTTCTTCCAGTGGAAAAAGCCGAGGAGTTGTCATCTCTAGTCAGAGACATCCTAAAACCAGGACAGGTGTCGGTACATCAATGCACACGAGTCCTGGGAAAAATGGTAGCTTCGTACGAAGCAATCCCATTCTGAAGGTTCCACGCAAGGACGTTCCAGTGGGACCTGTTGGACAAATGGTCCGGGTCCCATCTCCAGATGCAACAGCGGATAACCCTGTCAGCAAGGACCAGGGTGTCGCTGCTGTGGTGGCTGCAGAGGGCTCATCTACTAGAGGGCCGCAGATTCGGAATACAGGACTGGGTCCTGGTGACCACGGATGCCAGCCTTCGGGGCTGGGGTGCAGTCACACAGGGAAGAAATTTCCAAGGACTGTGGTCAAATCGGGAGATTTCGCTTCACATAAATATTCTGGAGCTAAGGGCCATTTACAATGCCCTAAGCCAAGCAAGGCCCCTGCTTCAGAACCAGCCGGTACTGATCCAATCAGACAACATCACGGCGGTCGCCCATGTAAACAGACAGGGCGGCACAAGAAGCAGGATGGCGATGACAGAAGCCACAAGGATTCTCCGATGGGCAGAGAATCATGTGTTGGCACTGACAGCAGTGTTCATTCCGGGAGTGGACAACTGGGAAGCAGACTTCCTCAGCAGGCACGACCTCCACCCGGGAGAATGGGGACTTCATCCAGAAGTCTTCCAAATGCTGGTAGACCGTTGGGAAAGACCACAGGTGGACATGATGGCGTCCCGCCTCAACAAAAAGTTGAATTGATATTGCGCCAGGTCAAGGGACCCTCAGGCGATCGCTGTGGACGCTCTAGTGACACCGTGGGTGTACCAGTCGGTTTATGTTTCCTCCTCTGCCTCCCATTCCCAAGGTACTGAGAATAATAAGAAAGCGAGGAGTGAAAACTATACTCGTGGTTCCGGATTGGCCAAGAAGAGCTTGGTACCCGGAACTTCAAGAGATGCTTGCAGAGGACCCTTGGCCTCTGCCGCTCAGACAAGTCCTGCTGCAGCAGGGACCCTGTCTGTTCCAAGACTTACCGCGGCTACGTTTGACGGCATGGCGGTTGAACACCGGATCCTAAAGGAAAAGGGCATTCTGGAGGAAGTCATCCCTACCCTGATCAAAGCCAGGAAGGATGTCACCGCAAAACATTATCACCGCATTTGGTGAAAATATGTTGCGTGGTGTGAGGCCAAGAAGGCCCCGACGGAGGAATTTCAGCTGGGTCGATTCCTGCATTTCCTGCAAGCAGGGGTGACGTTGGGCCTCAAATTGGGGTCCATTAAGGTCCAGATTTCGGCTCTGTCGATTTTCTTCAAAAAAGAGCTGGCTTCACTGCCTGAAGTTCAGACGTTTGTCAAAGGAGTTCTGCATATTCAGCCTCCTTTTGTGGCCCCAGTGGCACCTTGGGATCTCAATGTGGTTTTGGAATTCCTGAAATCACATTGGTTCGAGCCACTTAAGACTGTGGATTTGAAATATCTCACGTGGAAAGTGGTCATGTTGTTGGCCCTGGCTTCGGCCAGGCGAGTATCAGAATTGGCGGCTTTGTCTTGTAAAAGTCCTTATCTGATTTTCCATATGGATAGGGCAGAGTTGAGAACTCGTCCTCAGTTTCTCCCGAAGGTGGTCTCAGCTTTTCACTTGAACCAACCTATTGTGGTGCCTGCGGCTACTAGGGACTTGGAGGATTCCAAGTTACTGGACATAGTCAGGGCCCTGAAAATGTATGTTTCCAGGACGGCTGGAGTCAGGAAGACTGACTCGCTATTTATCCTGTATGCACCCAACAAGCTGGGGGCTCCTGCTTCTAAGCAGTCTATCGCGCGCTGGATTTGTAGCACTATTCAGCTGGCGCATTCTGCGGTGGGATTACCGCAGGCCTAAATCAGTGAAAGCCCATTCCACAAGGAAGGTGGGCTCATCTTGGGCGGCTGCCCAAGGGGTCTCGGCTTTACAACTTTGCCGAGCTGCTACTTGGTCAGGGGCAAACACGTTTGCAAAATTCTACAAATTTGATACCCTGGCTGAGGAGGACCTGGAGTTCTCTCATTCGGTGCTGCAGAGTCATCCGCACTCTCCCGCCCGTTTGGGAGCTTTGGTATAATCCCCATGGTCCTTACGGAGTCCCCAGCATCCACTAGGACGTCAGAGAAAATAAGAATTTACTCACCGGTAATTCTATTTCTCGTAGTCCGTAGTGGATGCTGGGCGCCCATCCCAAGTGCTGATTGTCTGCAATACTTGTAAATAGTTATTGTTACTATAATCGGGTTGTTATTGCGAGCCATCTGTTCAGAGGCTCCATTGTTATCATACTGTTAACCGGGGTTCCTATCACGAGTTATATGGTGTGATTGGTGTGGCTGGTATGAGTCTTACCCGGGATTCAAAAATCCTTCCTTATTGTGTCAGCTCTTCCGGGCACAGTTCCTAACTGAGGCTTGGAGGAGGGTCATAGGGGGAGGAGCCAGTGCACACCAGATAGTCCTGAATCTTTCTTTAGAGTGCCCAGTCTCCTGCGGAGCCCGTCTATTCCCCATGGTCCTTACGGAGTCCCCAGCATCCACTACGGACTACGAGAAATAGAATTACCTGTGAGTAAATTATTATTATTATTATATATATATATATATATATATATATATATATATATATATATATATATATATATATATATATATATATATATAGTGTCCCTTATTCAAAATCCCACATTTTTGGGTCGCCTACGGAGATAATGACATATATATTATGTGTATATATAGATAGATATATTATATAGATATCTAATATATTATATCTATATATGTCATTGTCTCAGTAGGGGAACCAAAAATGTGTGATTTTGGATAAGGGATACTCAACCTGTATATATTATAATAATTTATTTTGTTTTGGAACTTTTTCTTAACCATGCATAATATACCTTAGGAGATGCAGTCTCTGAGAATATTTATGCCTTCATATTACCCTCTGCTAGTATTATCATACATCAAAGCTTTCATCAGTTTTCCCAAGACCACCAGTAGATATGCCCTGATAAGGCCATATAAAGGAGAGTTTAAAGCAATGATTCCCAAACTGCGTGTCTAGTCACCCTGGGGTGCCTCGGGACACTTGTAGGGGGGCCTTGGATTGGTGGTCTAGGACCAATTAGAAATATTTATGGTCAATGTAATGGGCAAAACCAGTGCTGGTGGCTGCAATCATAAAATTTGTGGACAAACAGAAGCAAATCTTGTCCCTCACTACACAGTTGAACTTATGGATGATATATAAACACAATTTACTTAATTTAATATTTCTTTCTAAATTTCTCAATAAGAAGCTTTTGTTCTGGAGGTGCCGTGAAAATAATTCTGATGCTCTAGGCGGGCGCCGTGATTCAAAAAAGTTTGGGAACCACTGGTTTAAAGGTTAACAGCCTGCTCTTGAAAATTGGAAACATCGCAACCCCCCTCCACCAAGCATTACTTAAGTTAAAATGTCCTGCTCGATTTGACAATTATACACTGTATTTGGTCCTGCAAGTTACTTTTGAATTTTACAATATATTTATCAACCATAAAAAAATATATATATTAATAATGTGGGTCATATTTCAGGCCAGCAAAGTGCCTTTCTGCAAGTTTCACCTCGGAGATAGACCTATTCCTGTAACATTCAAGAGAGCCATTGCTGCACTTTCCTTTTGGCAGAAGGTCAAGCTTGCCTGGGGTCTATGCTCGTTATCGGATCCAATCAGGTACAAAACATGGTTTCCCTACGGAGCTTAAGCCTTTGTTATTTGCACTTAGTATAGCTCTATGTACAGATCACACTCGCTTGCTTGCGTGCATATATTAGTTTACTGCAGCTGACTATCTTTCGGAAATATGGCTTACTTCTAACATGCAGAACTTTTTTTCAGTGAGGATGATGTGGAGAAGTGTAAGCAGAAAGATTTGTTAGAGCAGATGATGGCAGAAATGATTGGCGAATTTCCTGACCTCCATCGGACCATTGTCTCTGAAAGAGATATTTATCTCACCTACATGCTAAAACAAGCTGCTAGAAGAACAGAACTACCTCGTGCCTCTGAATGTAAATACCTGTTTGTGGTGGTATTTTTCAGTCCGTGTTACGTAGTTTCAGAATGAGAGAAATTCCATCAAGAATTTGAGTTCTAGTTGGCTGAATGTGCTCCATATTGTATATTATACTAAAGCGTGCACACCTCACACCCAAGCATACAGCTAAGAATGCTCATACATACATCTATCTGATATTTGTGTAACTGGAAAGAGCTGCACTCTGTTAGCACTGTGTATATATAACTGATAATCCAGACATTACACCAGTCATATACAACTCACCAGCTAAGCCATCCTCCTTCCTCCTATCACTGTTTCCTTTAGATCACCACTGTCTTGGTACTCTCTAATCTCACTGTGGAATGCCTTTCCTTAGTACCTCATTGAGCTGCTGGCCTAATTCTGCATCTTCATTGTCAGAAGAGAAAGTGGGTGCATGAGCCTCGTACACAGCTGATTGCTCTTTGCTACGTTTTACAGGGACCTCCGATGTCAGGAGATGCCAACAAAAATTCTTAGTGGCCCAGGACTGTAAATCTCTGAATAGAGGGGGCTCCCCAAAGACATAGAGGGGGGTTTCCAAGACATTTTCTGTACGTCACTTATTACTATAATAGTGTGTGTCCTCGCTATATGGTGGTGCAGATGGGGGCAGTTTTAATAAATCTTAAATAATACAGATGGCATTTTTTTACCATAGCACAATTTAAAAGTTTTGGATAAGGAATTTAATTTAAAAACACTTCAGATTAACTGGTTATTTTCCTATGTTCAGTTCAGTATGTATGATCCAGCCAGCAAACAGCTCATCATTCCTGTACCTTTACACAATCTAATTATAGCCATTTCATGCATGTTCTACCACTTCCGGATTATACCCAGGTTTAGTCTGAGCATTTATGGTTAAAGTATGCCTTACTTTTCCTTTTTTTTTTTTTTTTTCTCTCTCTCTCTCTCTCTCTCTCTCTCTCTCTCTCTCTCTCTCTCTCTCTCTCTCTCTCTCTCTCTCTCTCTCTCTCTCTCTCTCTCTCTCTCTCTCTCTCTCATATTCAGTGTTATATAAATTATTCAAAATAAATTGGTAAAAAATAAATATTAGTCACTAAAACATGTAAGCATTTCTTTTAAATCTAATGTTGCAGTGTATCCATTTCACATAGGGCTGAAAGTAACTTTCTTTCATATCTTACTTATTTTCCATGTAACTCTGTAATTTCATTTTGATGTATGACGTCCAAAAGCGTCAGCACTAGTGTTTTGGACTCCTCATTTTCCCACCAGCATGCAACCCATGATTTGTTTTTAAATGTATTTCTTTTTCATCCACTAGGGGTCACTGGAGTACTCTTGGGATATGGACGGGGCGTAGCCGGAAATGGCACATATTTAAATATTTAAATTAGTAACTGGCCATCCCCTCCATATTCCCATAGAGCCTTCAGTATTTTTCTGTGCCTCTAGTCGGAAGGTACTGTGGACTGAATGTCCTTCGATTCTTCAAGCAAGATTATATTATATTTTTGTTTTCTCTGACGTCCTAGTGGATGCTGGGAACTCCGTAAGGACCATGGGGAATAGCGGGCTCCGAAGGAGACTGGGCACTCTAAGAAAGAATTAGGACTACCTGGTGTGCACTGGCTCCTCCCTCTCCAGACCTCAGTTAGAATCTGTGCCCGGCTCGAGCTGGATGCACACTAGTGGCTCTCCTGAGCTTCTAGAAAAGAAAGTATATTTTAGGTTTTTTATTTTCAGTGAGATCTGCTGGCAACAGAGAGAAGCGAACCTACCTGCTTGCAGCTAGCTTGGGCTTCTAGGCTACTGGACACCATTAGCTCCAGAGGGATCGAACACAGGCCCAGCCTCGGTCGTCCGGTCCCGGAGCCGCGCCGCCGTCCCCCTTGCAGAGCCAGAAGCAAGAAGAACGTCCAGGAAATCGGCGGCTGAAGACTCCGGTCTTCATTAAGGTAGCGCACAGCACTGCAGCTGTGCGCCATTGCTCCCCATGCACACCTCACACTCCGGTCACTGATGGGTGCAGGGCGCCCTGGGCTGCAATAAGATTACCTTACATTGGCAAAAAATACACATAATATAGTCATTAAGACTATATATGTGTAAAATCCCCTGCCATATATCCATAAAAAAAAGCGGGAGAAGTCCGCCGTGAAGGGGGCGGGGCTATCCCCCTCAGCACACTGGCGCCATTTCCTCTCACAGCTCCGCTGGAAGGATGCTCCCCAGGCTCTCCCCTGCAGTTTCCAGGCTCAATAGGGTAAAAAAGAGAGGGGGGGCACTAAATTTAGGCGCAAATACTAATATATATATATATATATATATAGCTGCTATAGGGTAAAATCACTCATTATAGTGTACATCCCTGTGATTTATAGCGCTGTGGTGTGTGCTGGCATACTCTCTCTCTGTCTCCCCAAAGGACTTTGTGGGGTCCTGTCCTCAGTCAGAGCATTCCCTGTGTGTGTGCGCGGAGTGTCTGTACGGCTGTGTCGACATGTTTGATGAGGAGGCTTATGTGGAGGCGGAGCAGGTGCCGATAAATGTGATGTCACCCCCTGCGGGGTCGACACCTGAGTGGATGGATATGTGGAAGGAATTACATGACAGTGTCAACTCCTTACATAAGAGGTTTGATGACATAGCAGATGTGGGACAGCCGGCTTCTCAGTCCGTGCCTGCCCTGGCGTCTCAAAAGCCATCAGGGGCTCAAAAACGCCCGCTACCTCAGATGGCAGACACAGATGTCGACACGGATACTGACTCCAGTGTCGACGACGATGAGACTAGTGTACATTCCAATAGGGCCATCCGTTACATGATTACGGCAATGAAAAATGTGTTGCACATTTCTGACATTAACCCTGGTACCACAAAAAAGGGTATTATGTTTGGGGAGAAAAAGCAACCTGTGGTTTTTTCCCCTTTCTGAAGAGTTAAATGAAGTGTGTGATGAAGCGTGGGTTTTCACCCGATAAGAAACTGGTAATTTCCAAAAAGTTACTAAGGGCGTACCCTTTCCCGCCAGAGGATAGGATACGTTGGGAGACATCCCCTAGGGTGGATAAAGTGCTCACACGCTTGTCAAAGAAGGTGGCACTACCGTCTCCGGATACGGCCGCCCTAAAGGAACCTGCGGATAGAAAGCAGGAGGCTATCCTGAAGTCTGTATATACACACTCAGGTATTATACTGAGACCGGCTATTGCTTCAGCATGGATGTGCAGTGCTGCAGCTGCGTGGTCAGATTCCCTGTCTGATGACATTGATACCCTTGACAGGGACACTATATTGCTAACTGTAGAGCATATTAAAGACGTAGTCTTATACATGAGAGATGCACAGAGGGATATTTGCCAACTGGCATCTAGAATAAATGCAATGTCCATTTCTGCCAGGAGAGTATTATGGACTCGGCAGTGGACAGGTGATGCGGATTCTAAAAGGCACATGGAGGTTTTGCCTTACAAGGGTGAGGATTTGTTTGGGGATGGTCTCTCGGACCTCGTTTCCACAGCGACGGCTGGGAAGTCGACATTTTTACCCCATGTTCCCTCAGTCAAAGAAAGCACCGTATTATCAGGTACAGTCCTTTCGGCCCCAGAAAGGCAAGCGTGTTAAAGGCGCGTCCTTTCTGCCCAGAGGCAGAGGTAGGGGGGAAAAGCTGCACCAAACAGCAAGTTCCCAGGAACAAAAGTCCTCTCCCGCTTCCTCTAAGTCCACCGCATGACGCTGGGGCTCCACAGGTGGAGCCAGGTGCGGTGGGGGCCCGTCTCCGGAACTTCAGCGACCAGTGGGTTCGCTCACGGGTGGATCCCTGGATTCTACAAGTGGTATCTCAGGGGTACAAGTTGGAATTCGAGACGTCTCCCCCTCGCCGTTTCCTCAAATCAGCCTTGCCAACTATTCCCCCAGACAGGAAGGCGGTGCTGGAGGCGATTCACAAGCTGTACTCCCAGCAGGTGATAACCAAAGTACCCCTCCTTCAACAGGGACGGGGTTACTATTCCACAATGTTTGTGGTACCGAAACCGGACGGTTCGGTGAGACCCATTTTAAATTTGAAATCCTTGAACACTTATATAAGAAGGTTCAAGTTCAAAATGGAATCGCTCAGGGCGGTTATTGCAAGCCTGGACGAAGGGGATTACATGGTATCACTGGACATCAAGGGTGCTTACCTGCATGTCCCCATTTACCCTCCTCACCAGGAGTACCTCAGATTTGTGGTACAGGACTGTCATTACCAATTCCAGACGTTGCCGTTTGGTCTGTCCACGGCACCGAGGGTATTTACCAAGGTAATGGCCGAAACAAGGAGTTGTCATCTCTAGTCAGAGACCTCCTAAAACCAAAACAGGTGTCGGTGCACCACTGCACGCGAGTCCTGGGAAAGATGGTAGCTTCTTACGAAGCAATTCCATTCGGAAGGTTCCATGCAGGGATCTTTCAGTGGGATCTGTTGGACAAGTGGTCCGGATCGCATCTTCAGATGCATCGGCTGATAACCCTGTCTCCAAGGACCAGGGTGTCGCTGTTGTGGTGGCTGCAGAGTGCTCATCTTCTAGAGGGCCGCAGATTCTGCATACAGGACTGGGTCCTGGTGACCACGGATGCCAGCCTTCGAGGTTGGGGGGCAGTCACACAGGGAAGAAACTTCCAAGGACTATGGACGAGTCAGGAGACTTCCCTACACATAAATATTCTGGAACTAAGGGCCATTTACAATGCCCTAAGTCTGGCAAGACCCCTGCTTCAACACCAGCCGGTGCTGATCCAGTCAGACAACATCACGGCGGTCGCCCATGTAAACCGTCAGGGCGGCACAAGAAGCAGGATGGCGATGGCAGAAGCCACAAGGATTCTCCGATGGGCGGAAAATCATGTGTTAGCACTGTCAGCAGTGTTCGTTCCGGGAGTGGACAACTGGGAAGCAGACTTCCTCAGCAGGCACGACCTCCACCCGGGAGAGTGGGGACTTCATCCAGAAGTCTTCCAAATGATTGTACACCGTTGGGAAAGGCCAAAGGTGGACATGATCGCGTCCCGCCTCAACAAAAAGCTAAAAAGATATTGCGCCAGGTCAAGGGACCCTCAGGCGATAGCTGTGGACGCTCTAGTGACACCGTGGGTGTACCAGTCGGTTTATGTGTTCCCCTCTGCCTCTCATACCCAAGGTACTGAGAATAATAAGAAGGAGAGGAGTAAGAACTATACTTGTGGTTCCGGATTGGCCAAGAAGAGCTTGGTACCCAGAACTTCAAGAAATGATCTCAGAGGACCCATGGCCTCTGCCGCTCAGACAGGACCTGCTGCAGCAGGGGCCCTGTCTGTTCCAAGACTTACCGCGGCTGCGTTTGACGGCATGGCGGTTGAACACCGGATCCTGAAGGAAAAGGGCATTCCGGAGGAAGTCATTCCTACGCTGATTAAAGCTAGGAAAGATGTGACCGTAAGACATTATCACAGCATATGGCGAAAATATGTTGCTTGGTGTGAGGCCAGGAAGGCCCCAACGGAGGAATTTCAGCTCGGTCGATTTCTGCACTTCCTACAGTCAGGAGTGACTATGGGCCTAAAATTGGGTTCCATTAAGGTCCAGATCTCGGCTCTGTCAATTTTCTTCCAAAAAGAACTGGCTTCACTGCCTGAAGTTCAGACTTTTGTTAAAGGAGTGCTGCATATTCAGCCCCCTTTTGTGCCTCCAGTGGCACCGTGGGATCTCAACGTGGTGTTGGATTTCCTAAAGTCGCATTGGTTTGAGCCACTTAAAACCGTGGAGCTAAAATACCTCACATGGAAAGTGGTCATGCTGTTGGCCTTGGCGTCGGCCAGGCGTGTATCAGAATTGGCGGCTTTGTCATGTAAAAGCCCTTATCTGATTTTTCATATGGATAGGGCGGAATTGAGGACTCGTTCCCAATTCCTTCCTAAGGTGGTTTCAGCTTTTCATGTGAACCAACCTATTGTGGTGCCTGCGGCTACTCGGGACTTGGAGGCTTCCAAGTTACTGGACGTAGTCAGGGCCCTGAAAATATGTTTCCAGGACGGCTGGAGTCGGGAAAACTGACTCGCTATTTATCCTGTATGCACCCAACAAGCTGGGTGCTCCTGCTTCTAAGCAGACTATTGCTCGCTGGATCTGTAGCACGATTCAACTTGCACATTCTGCGGCTGGACTGCCGCATCCTAAATCTGTAAAAGCCCATTCCACGAGGAAAGGGCTCTTCTTGGGCGGCTGCCCGAGGGGTCTCGGCTTTACAACTTTGCCGAGCTGCTACTTGGTCGGGTTCAAACACATTTGCAAAATTCTACAAGTTTGATACCCTGGCTGAGGAGGACCTTGAGTTTGCTCATTCGGTGCTGCAGAGTCATCCGCACTCTCCCGCCCGTTTGGGAGCTTTGGTATAATCCCCATGGTCCTTACGGAGTTCCCAGCATCCACTAGGACGTCAGAGAAAATAAGAATTTACTCACCGGTAATTCTATTTCTCGTAGTCCGGCACTATTGCCGTTCCTCGTTGGGGGAGGCTGGCTTCGTATGGCGCCTAGGGTTGTCACAAGTAATGGCTATCGTGATAGCTCATCCCTGGAAGTGATAACAGTTCCGTGTTTTGCAGATCTGCTCATTAAAGCTCCGTCTCAAAACTTCGTCATGCAACGGGCCTTACTAACGTACAATAGCGTCGTTCAGCACGGTTAGATTGTTAACCTCGAGAAATCAAGCCTCATTCCGTAACAACGGACTCATGCATAGGGATAATTCCGTGAATAAATGGATTTACCTGCCTGAACACACCACACAAACTGTTCGTCATCACGTACAGTTCGTACGCAAGCCACAGACAGTTTTGATCCGTTTGGCCTTTCGCCTATTGGGAAGGAGAGTGACGTCTTTAGACGCACTCCAGTTCGCAGGAGTCACTCAGGTCATTTTCACCTGGATGTTCTTGCACGCTCCTACAAGTTCATCAAATAGTACGGTTGTCTCTAAGGGCCAGAGTTTCACTACTCTAGTGGCTCCAAGTACATAATTTTACCGCAGGGACAATGTTCGGCGTCTGGAATTGGATAATTCTAAAAATGTCTCAGAGGTTGGGGACCTGGGGTCCCAAATGATCAACTTCACAAATCACGGAAGATTTCGGTCAATTGCATGTCCTGGAACTCAGGGCAATTTACAACGCGCTGCGGCAAGCAGGGCACATGCTCCGGTCTCAGACTGTCCAGGTGCGGTCAGACAACACAACGGCGATCGCATACATCACCGATCAAGGAGGGATTCGAAGTCGCATGACCATGCGGCAAGTTGCTCGATGTTCATTCTGGGAGTGGACAGCTGGGAGGCAGCTTATTCCAGGACACTGAGCATTGAATTCTTAAGTGTTCCAGATGTTGGTCCAGCGGTGGAGTTACCCACAGGGGTATCTATTGGCATCTCGCAAAAAAAATTAAAAATCATCAAACATCCCGGTATGTGTCCAGTACAAGAGCTCCGAAGGCAGTAGCTGTGGATGCTCTCACGATCGCGTGGCTGTACAGCGTTGTGAATCTGTTACAACGTTTACGCTGCTTCCTCGGGTACTAAAATGGATCATACAAGACTCCATGACAGTCATACTAGTGGCGCCACATTGGCCTCGGAGGGCATGGTTTTCGGATCTCCGCGAACTACTCGCAGCCGATCCTTCACCGCTCTCGCCACGTCCGGACCTGTTCCACCAGGGTCCGTTCTTTTACCCCGATTTTAGCGCGACAGCGTTTGACGGGTGGCTGTTCAAAGCGCTCTCTTAAGAACGGATGGCATTCCAGAATCTGGTATACAAACCATGGTAGGGGCTGGGAAGCCAGTACGGCAGCTCATTATCATAAGATTTAGCGTGCCTCTATAGGTTGGTGTGACGCTCAGAAGTTTCCAACATCATTTTCAAGTTATCCCGTCTTTTAATATTTTTACAGACTGGGTTTGGTGAAGGACTATATTCTACACTCAAGGTGCAGGTCTCTGCCATGTCAATTTACCTGCAAAGGTGTTTGGCTCCTTTGCCGATTGTACACACCTTCCTGCAAGGTGTCCTCAGACGACCTCCATTTTTATACCACCTACAGCGCCATGGGACTTGATCTGGTTTTAGTTTTTTTTTTTTTTTTACAGTCTTCATTTGTTGAATTCTTACAACAGGTGGATGTTAAGTTTCTCAATTGGTAAACACTTTTCTCTTAGCCTTAGCCTCTCAGCAAGGCGTGTTTTAACATAGGATGGCTTGCATGACAAGTCCCCCAATCTGGTGTTTTATGATCATAGGGCGGAACTTCGCACAAATTCCGTTTTCCTTTCAAAGATAGTATAATGTCACGCATCAATTAATTAATGTAGTTCCTGGGTTATCAATATGTTCGGGAACTTAAGTTACTTTGAATGTGGTACGCGCACTACGCGTTTATGTAACCCAAACATCAATTGTACGTAGAACAGACACATTGTTCTCTATAATGTAGTGAGGATGGCTTTACCAGCTTCCAAGCAGACCTTATGTCATACGTCAGGCTTGGCTTCATGATAGGCTACAACGCCTACATCAGGGTCAGACCATTCCACACGTTCTAGTGAACGTCATAAGCGGGCTTCAACCGCCTACATCAGTGTCAGACCATTCCATACGTTTTTTGGGAACGTCAGGAGCAGCAGGTCGTGGAGTTTCTACGAAACTACTTAGACGAGCTGCTACATGGTCATCAGTGCATGACCATCAGTGCGCATGTTGGTGCGCTTTTACAGGTTGGCTACGTTTACGGCATCAGCATCTAGCTTTGGCCGTGTAGTGTTACAGGTGCCAAACAGCTCTCCCACCCAACGGGAAACTTTGGTACGTCCCAAGAGTACTCCAGTGATCCCTAGTGGATGAAAAAGAAAATAGGATTTTGGTACTTACCAGGTAAATCCTTTTCTTTGAATCCATAGGGGGCACTGGACGCCCACCCAGAGCAGTTTACCTGTCTTGTGGTAAGTACTGTGGATCTTATGGTAACACTTTAGCACCAATGCATACGATGTTATGGTGTCAACTGATTGTTATCAGTTACGTTATGTGTCAACTTTAGTGTTGACCATTATATTATAATGTTATAGGTTCATATAATGTTATATGTAATTCTCTATGGTTCATCCTCTCTATCACTCCTGTTCGGCCCAATAAAAATATTGAAGGCTCTATGGGAATATGGAGGGGATGGCCAGTTACTTATTTAAATATGTGCCATTTCCAGCTACGCCCCGTCCATATCCCAAGAGTACTCCAGTGCCCCCTATGGATTCAAAGAAAAGGATTTACCTGGTAAGTACCAAAATCCTATTTTCTCTGACGTCCTAGTGGATGCTGGGGACTCCGTAAGGACCATGGGGAATAGACGGCTCCGCAGGAGACTGGGCACATCTAAAGAAAGATTTAGGTCTATCTGGTGTGCACTGGCTCCTCCCCCTATGACCCTCCTCCAAGCCCCAGTTAGATTTCTGTGCCCGGCCGAGCTGGATGCACACTAGGGGCTCTCCTGAGCTCCTAGAAAGAAAGTATAGTTTAGGTTTTTTATTTTACAGTGAGACCTGCTGGCAACAGGCTCACTGCAGCGAGGGACTAAGGGGAGAAGAAGCGAACCTTCCTAAGTGGTGGTAGCTTGGGCTTCTTAGGCTACTGGACACCATTAGCTCCAGAGGGATCGCACACAGGACCCGACCTCGTCGTCCGTTCCCGGAGCCGCGCCGCCGTCCCCCTTACAGAGCCAGAAGCAAGAAGGTCCGGAAAATCGACGGCTGAAGACTTCTGTCTTCTCCAAGGTAGCGCACAGCACTGCAGCTGTGCGCCATTGCTCCTCATGCACACCACACACTTCGGTCACTGATGGGTGCAGGGCGCTGGGGGGGGGCGCCCTGAGCAGCAATATTAACACCTTGGCTGGCAAAACTGACACCATATATAGCCCCAGAGGATATATAGGTGTAAAGTACCCCTGCCAGAATAACACAAAAAGCGTGAGAAAGCCAGCCGAAAAAGGGGCGGAGCCATCTCCCTCAGCACACTGGCGCCATTTTCCCTCACAGCTCCGCTGAAAGGATCGCTCCCTGGCTCTCCCCTGCAGTCCTGCACTACAGAAAGGGTAAAAAAGAGAGGGGGGGCACAAATTTAGGCGCAGTATAATATATATATATATATATGCAGCTATAAGGGAAAACACCCTTTATAGGTGATATCCCTGTGGTATATAGCGCTCTGGTGTGTGCTGGCATACTCTCCCTCTGTCTCCCCAAAGGGCTTTGTGGGGTCCTGTCCTCTGTCAGAGCATTCCCTGTGTGTGTGCTGTGTGTCGGTACCGCTGTGTCGACATGTATGATGAGGAAAATGATGTGGAGGCAGAGCAAATGCCTGTAAATGTGTTGTCACCCCCTGAGGGGTCGACACCTGTGTGGATGGACTTATGGAAGGAATTACGTGACAGTGTCAGCTCCTTACATAAAAGGTTTGACGACATAGGACAGCCGGCTACTCAGCTTGTGACTGTTCCAGCGTCTCAAATGTCATCAGGGGCTTTAAAACGCCCGCTACCTCAGATGGCAGACACAGTTGTCGACACGGATACCGACTCCAGTGTCGACGACGATGAGACTAGTGTACCCTCCAATAGGTCCACCCGTTACATGATTGAGGCAATGAAAAATGTATTACACATTTCTGATAGTACCACAAAAAAGGGTATTATGTTCGGTGAGAAAAAACTACCAGTAGTTTTTCCTGCATCTGAGGAATTAAATGAGGTGTGTGAGGAAGCCTGGACTTCCCCCGATAAGAAATTGATAATTTCTAAACGGTTATTGGCAGCGTACCCTTTCCCGCCAGAGGATAGGTCACGTTGGGAAACGTCCCCTAGGGTAGATAAAGCGCTTACATGTTTATCATGGCACTACCGTCTCCGGATACGGCCGCCCTAAAGGATCCTGCTGATAGAAAGCAGGAGGCTACCCTAAAAGCTATATATACACACACGGGCATTATATTGCGACCAGCGATTGCATCAGCATGGATGTGCAGTGCTGCTGCTGCGTGGTCAGATTCCCTGTCGGATAATATTGATACCCTGGATAGGGACACTATTTTGCTGACAGTAGAGCATATAAAGGACGCTGTCTTATACATGCGTGATGCACAGAGGCCCCATAAACACAAGAGGGCTCGAGGCGCATCCTTTCTGCCGAGAGGCAAAGGTAGAGGGAAAAAGCTGCAGCATACAGCCAGTTCCCAAGAGCAAAAGTCCTCCCCCGCGTCCGGTAAGTCCACAGCATGATGCTGGGGCTTCACAGGCGGATCCGGGTACGGTGGGGGCCCGTCTCAGAAATTTCAGCACACAGTGGGCTCTCTCACAGGTGGATCCCTGGGCCCTTCAAGTAGTATCTCAGGGGTACAGGCTGGAATTCGAGACGTCCCCCCCCCCCCCCCCCCCCCCCCCGCGCCGTTTTCTAAAATCTGCCTTACCAGCAACTCCCTCTGCCAGGGAGGCAGTGTTGGTGGCTATCCAAAAACTGTATTCACAGCAAGTGATTGTCAAGGTACCCCTCCTTCAGCAAGGGAAGGGTTACTATTCCACAATGTTTGTGGTACCGAAACCGGACGGTTCGGTGAGACCCATCTTAAATCTAAAATCCTTGAACACTTATATCAAAAGGTTCAAGTTCAAGATGGAATCGCTCAGGGCGGTTATTGCGAGGCTGGACGAGGGGGATTACATGGTCTCCCTGGACATCAAGGATGCGTACCTGCATGTCCCCATTTACCCTCCTCACCAGGAGTACCTCAGATTTGTGGTACAGGACTGTCATTATCAGTTCCAGACGCTGCCGTTTGGGTTATCCACAGCACCGAGGGTCTTTACCAAGGTAATGGCCGAAATGATGATACTCCTTCGCAAGAAGGGGGTTTTAATTATCCCGTACTTGGACGATCTCCTGATAAAGGCGAGGTCCAGGGAACAGTTGGTAGTGGGGGTAGCACTTTCTCGGGAAGTGCTACAACAGCACGGCTGGATTCTCAATATTCCAAAGTCACAGCTGGTCCCGACGACACGTCTTCTGTTCCTGGGAATGATTCTGGACACAGACCAGAAAAAAGTGTTTCTTCCAGTGGAAAAAGCCGAGGAGTTGTCATCTCTAGTCAGAGACCTCTTAAAACCGGGACAGGTGTCGGTACATCAATGCACACGAGTCCTGGGAAAAATGGTAGCTTCGTACGAAGCAATTCCATTCGGAAGGTTCCACGCAAGGACTTTCCAGTGGGACCTGTTGGACAAATGGTCCGGGTCCCATCTCCAGATGCAACAGCGGATAACCCTGTCGGCAAGGACCAGGGTGTCGCTGCTGTGGTGGCTGCAGAGGGCTCATCTACTAGAGGGCCGCAGATTCGGAATACAGGACTGGGTCCTGGTGACCACGGATGCCAGCCTTCGGGGCTGGGGCGCAGTCACACAGGGAAGAAATTTCCAAGGACTGTGGTCAAATCAGGAGATTTCGCTTCACATAAATATTCTAGAGCTAAGGGCCATTTACAATGCCCTAAGCCAAGCAAGGCCCCTGCTTCAGAACCAGCCGGTACTGATCCAATCAGACAACATTGCGGCGGTCGCCCATGTAAACAGACAGGGCGGCACAAGAAGCAGGAGGGCAATGGCAGAAGCCACAAGGATTCTCCGATGGGCGGAAAATCATGTGTTAGCACTGACAGCAGTGTTCATTCCGGGAGTGGACAACTGGGAAGCAGACTTCCTCAGCAGGCACGACCTCCACCCGGGAGAATGGGGACTTCATCCAGAAGTCTTCCAAATGCTGGTAAACCGGTGGGAAAGACCACAGGTGGACATGATGGCGTCCCGCCTCAACAAAAAGCTAAAAAGATATTGCGCCAGGTCAAGGGACCCTCAGGCGATCGCTGTGGACGCTCTAGTAACACCGTGGGTGTACCAGTCGGTTTATGTGTTTCCTCCTCTGCATCTCATTCCCAAGGTACTGAGAATAATACGAAGGCGAGGAGTGAAAACTATACTCGTGGTTCCGGATTGGCCAAGAAGAGCTTGGTACCCGGAACTTCAAGAGATGCTTTCAGAGGACCCTTGGCCTCTGCCGCTCAGACAGGACCTGCTGCAGCAGGGGCCCTGTCTGTTCCAAGACTTACCGCGGCTACGTTTGACGGCATGGCGGTTGAACACCGGATCCTGAAGGAAAAGGGCATTCCGGAGGAAGTCATCCCTACCCTGATCAAAGCCAGGAAGGATGTCACCGCAAAACATTATCACCGCATTTGGCGGAAATATGTTGCTTGGTGTGAGGCCAGGAAGGCCCCAACGGAGGAATTTCAACTGGGTCGATTCCTGCATTTCCTGCAAGCAGGGGTGACGTTGGGCCTCAAATTGGGGTCCATTAAAATCCAGATTTCGGCCCTGTCGATTTTCTTCCAGAAAGAACTGGCTTCACTGCCTGAAGTTCAGACTTTTGTCAAAGGAGTTCTGCGTGTTCAGCCTCCTTTTGTGCCCCCAGTGGCACCTTGGGATCTCAATGTGGTTTTGGAGTTCCTGAAATCACATTGGTTTGAACCACTTAAGACTGTGGATTTGAAATATCTCACATGGAAAGTGGTCATGCTGTTGGCTCTGGCTTCGGCCAGGCGTGTGTCAGAATTGGCGGCTTTGTCCTATAAAAGCCCTTATCTGATTTTCCATATGAATAGGGCAGAGTTGAGGACTCGTCCTCCGTTTCTCCCGAAGGTGGTATCAGCGTTTCACTTGAACCAGCCTATTGTGGTGCCTGCGGCTACTAGGAACTTGGAGGATTCCAAGTTACTGGACGTAGTCAGGGCCCTGAAAATTTATGTTTCCAGGACGGCTGGAGTCAGGAAAACTGACTCGCTGTTTATCCTGTATGCACCCAACAAACTGGGTGCTCCTGCTTCTAAGCAGACTATCGCGCGCTGGATTTGTAGCACTATTCAGCTGGCGCATTCTGCGGTGGGACTACCGCAGCCTAAATCTGTAAAAGCCCATTCCACAAGGAAGGTGGGCTCATCTTGGGCGGCTGCCCGAGGGGTCTCGGCTTTACAACTTTGCCGAGCTGCTACTTGGTCAGGGGCAAACACGTTTGCAAAATTCTACAAGTTTGATACCCTGGCTGAGGAGGACCTGGAGTTCTCTCATTCGGTGTTGCAGAGTCATCCGCACTCTCCCGCCCGTTTGGGAGCTTTGGTATAATCCCCATGGTCCTTACGGAGTCCCCAGCATCCACTAGGACGTCAGAGAAAATAAGAATTTACTCACCGGTAATTCTATTTCTCGTAGTCCGTAGTGGATGCTGGGCGCCCATCCCAAGTGCGGATTGTCTGCAATACTTGTAAATAGTTATTGTTACACAAATCGGGTTGTTATTGCGAGCCATCTGTTCAGAGGCTCCGTTGTTATCATACTGTTAACCGGGGTTCCTATCACGAGTTATACGGTGTGATTGGTGTGGCTGGTATGAGTCTTACCCGGGATTCAAAATCCTTCCTTATTGTGTCAGCTCTTCCGGGCACAGTGTCCTAACTGAGGCTTGGAGGAGGGTCATAGGGGGAGGAGCCAGTGCACACCAGATAGACCTAAATCTTTTTTTAGATGTGCCCAGTCTCCTGCGGAGCCGTCTATTCCCCATGGTCCTTACGGAGTCCCCAGCATCCACTACGGACTACGAGAAATAAAATTACCGGTGAGTAAATTCTTATTTTTAAGATGTTTTAAATTATATATTAATATTAGATGCTGCTGGTTGTGGCTATTTTACTAATGTAAAACCACAAAGTAGTGAAAATACTGTAGATCTAAATAATGCTTATTGCACAAAATAGGATTTTAATACCTACCGGTAAATCCTTTTCTCTTAGTCCGTAGAGGATGCTGGGGACTCCAAAAGGACCATGGGGTATAGACTGGATCCGCAGGAGACATGGGCACTTTAAGACTTTAAATGGGTGTGAACTGGCTCCTCCCTCTATGCCCCTCCTTCAGATCTCAGTTATAGGAACTGTGCCGAGGGAGACGGACCTTTCGAGGAAAAGGATTTTTGTTAACCAAGGGTGAGATACATACCAGCTCACACCACCACACACCGTACAACATGGCATTGAACTAAAACCAGTTAATAGCATGAATCAAAAAATCAGCAACAGGCTGATCGAAACCAAAAACACAACCTTTGTGTAACAAAAGCAATAACTATGAACAAGTACTGCAGATAGAGTCCGCATTGGGACGGGCGCCCAGCATCCTCTACGGGCTAAGAGAAAAGGATTTACCGGTAGGTATTAAAATCCTATTTTCTCCTTCGTCCTAGAGGATGCTGTGGACTCCAAAAGGACCATGGGGTTTATACCAAAGCTCCAGACCGGGCGGGAGAGTGCGGATGACTCTGCAGCACCGATTGAGCAAACATGAGCTCCTCATCAGCCA
The DNA here is from genome assembly GCF_028390025.1 of Pseudophryne corroboree. Lineage (NCBI taxonomy): Eukaryota > Metazoa > Chordata > Amphibia > Anura > Myobatrachidae > Pseudophryne > Pseudophryne corroboree. The sequence goes on from NC_086449.1 coordinate 456,616,089, forward strand.
GGGTATCAAACTTGTAGAACTTAGCAAAGGTGTTTGAACCCGACCAAGTAGCTGCTCGACAAAGTTGAACCGCCGAGACTCCTCGGGCAGCCGCCCAAGATGAACCCAACTTTCTGGTAGAGTGGGCCTTCACCGAATCCGGTAACTGCAATCCTGCCGTAGAATGAGCATGCCGAATCGTATCACAGATCCAGCGCGCAATAGTCTGCTTAGAAGCAGGAGCCCCAATTTTGTTGGGATCATACAGGATAAACAGAGCTTCTGTTTTCCTAATACGAGCCATTCTGGCTACATAAATTTTCAAAACTCTGACCACATCGAGAGACTTTGAAACAGCCAAGGCTTCAGTAGCCACAGGCACCACAACAGGCTGGTTCATGTGAAACGAAGCAACTACCTTTGGCAGAAATTGTTGGCGAGTTCTCAATTCCGCTCTATCCTCATGGAAGATCAAATAGGGGCTCTTGTGAGACAATGCCGCTAACTCCGACACCGGCCTTGCGGACGCCAAGGCCAAAAGCATGACCACTTTCCAAGTGAGAAATTTTAACTCAACCTTTCGTAAAGGTTCAAGCCAGTGTGACATAAGAAACTGCAACACCACGTTAAGGTCCCATGGTGTCACTGGGGGCACAAATGGAGGTTGGATGTGCAGCACTCCCTTCACAAAAGTCTGAACCTCTGGAAGGGCGGCCAATTCTTTTTGAAAGAAAATCGATAAGGCCGAAATCTGCACTTTAATGGAGCCTAACTTTAGGCCCGCATCCACACCTGCTTGCAAAAAAATGGAGAAAACTACCCAGCTGAAATTAATCCGTAGGAGCCTTCTTGGATTCACACCAAGACGCATATTTTCTCCAAATACGGTGATGATGCTAAGCCGTTACCTCCTTTCTAGCCTTAAGCAGAGTTGGGATGACTTCACCGGGAATGCCCTTCCGAGCTAGGATTTGGCGTTCAACCGCCACGCCGTCAAACGCAACCGCGGTAAGTCTTGGAACACGCACGGCCCTTGCTGTAATAGGTCCTCTCTTAGAGGAAGAGGCCAGGGATCTCCTATGAGCAATTCCTGAAGATCCGGATACCAGGCCCTCCGTGGCCAATCTGGAACAATGAGTATCGCCTGAACCCTTGTTCTTCTTATGATCCTTATCACCTTTGGAATGAGTGAAAGTGGAGGGAACACATATACCGACTGAAACAGCCACGGTGTTACCAGGGCGTCTACTGCACAGGCTTGAGGGTCCCTCGACCTGAAACAATATCTCTGAATCTTCTTGTTGAGTCGAGACGCCATCATGTCTATTTGAGGAATTCCCCAATGACTTGTCACTTCTGCAAAGACCTCTTGATGCAGACCCCACTCTCCTGGATGAAGATCGTGTCTGCTGAGGAAGTCTGCTTCCCAGTTGTCCACGCCCGGAATGAAGACCGCTGACCGAGCGCTTGCATGTTTTTCTGCCCAACGGAGAACTTTTGTAGCCTTCTGCCATCGCCGCTCTGCTCTTTGTTCCACCCTGGAGGTTTATGTACGCCACTGCTGTTATGTTGTCCGACTGAATCAGGACGGGCAGATCGCGAAGATGTTCCGCTTGTAGAAGGCCGTTGTAGATGGCTCTTAATTACAGAATGTTTATGTGCAGACAGGCTTCCTGGCTTGACCATTTTCCCTGGAAATTTTCCCCCTGTGTGACTGCCCCCCAGCCTCGGAGACTTGCATCCGTGGTCACCAGGACCCAATCCTGGAACCCGAACCTGCGTCCCTCTAGGAGGTGAGAACTTTGGAGCCACCACAGGAGAGATACTCTGGTCCTGGAAGATAGGCTTATTTTCCGGTGCATGTGCAGGTGAGACCCGGACCACTTGTCCAACAGGTCCCACTGAAACACCCTGGCATGGAACCTGCCAAACGGAATGGCTTCGTATGCTGCCACCATCTTCCCCAACACCCGCGTGCATTGATGAATCGACACTCTTGCCGGTTTCAGAATCTCCTTGACCATGTACTGGATTTCCGGAGATTTTTCTACTGGGAGAAAGACTCTCTGCAGTTCCGTGTCTAGGATCATGCCCAAGAATGACAGCCGCGTTGTCGGAACCAACTGTGACTTTGGCAAATTTAGGAGCCAACCATGTTGTTGCAGGACTGTCGGGGAGAGCGCAACGTTTCTTAGTAACTGCTCCTTTGATCTCGCCTTTATCAGGAGATCGTCCAAGTACGGGATAATTGTGACACCCTGCTTGCGCAGGAGCACCATCATTTCCGCCATTACCTTGGTGAAAATCCTCGGAGCCGTGGAAAGACCAAACGGCAACGTCTGAAATTGGTAATGACAATCCTGAACAGCAAACCTCCGGTAAGCCTGATGTGGAGGAAATATTGGGACATGTAAGTAGGCATCTTTTATGTCGACTGACGCCATAAAATTCCCCCCCTTCCAGACTGGAGATCACTGCTCGGAGAGATTCCATCTTGAATTTGAATTGTTTTAGAAAGAAATTGAGGGATTTTAGGTTCAGAATCGGTCTGACCGAGCCATCCGGTTTTGGGACCACGAACAGGCTTGAATAAAAACCTTCTCCCTGCTGTGACGGGGGGACCATGACAATAACTTTCTGCAGACACAGCTTTTGTATCGCAGCGCATACTACTTCCCTTTCCGGAAGAGAAGCTGGTAAGGCCGATTTGAAAAATCAGTGAGGGGGCACGTCTTGAAACTCCTGTTTGTACCCTTGGACCACTATTTCTAGCACCCAAGGATCCAGGGCCGAACGAGCCCAGACCTGACTGAAGAATTGAAGAAGTGCCCCCACCGGTGCGGACTCCAGCAGCAGAGCCCCAGCATCATGTGGATTTGGCAGCGGCCGGGGAGGACTTCTGCTCTTGGGAGCTTGCCCCAGCCGGCAATTTTTTTTACCCCTTCCCCTACCTCTAGCAGCAAGGAAGGAGGACCCTCGTCCTTTTTTGAATTTATTAGACCGAAAGGACTGCATCTGATAAGGAGGCGTCTTCTTTTGTTGTGCAGGGACATACGGTAGAAAAGATGACTTACCCGCGGTAGTTGTAGATACCAGGTTCGCGAGGCCCTCGCCAAACAAAACACCACCTTTATACGGCAGAGCCTCCATAGACCTCTTAGTCAGCATCACCATTCCATTGATGAGTCCATAATGCTCTCCTAGCCGAGATTGCCATGGCATTGGCTCTTGATCCCAAGAGGCCAACATCTCTCGCAGCCTCCCTTAGACTGCAGCGTCCCTGATATGACCCAGGGTCAAAAGAACGCTATCCCTATCCATGGTATCCAAGTCAGATAATAAGTTATCTGGCCACTTTTCAATTGCACTACTCACCCATGCTGATGCCACTGCAGGTCTGAGCAGTGTACCCGTAGTGACATAAATAGATTTCAAAGTAGTTTCCTGCTTACGATCCGCAGGATCCTTTAGGGCCGCCGTGTCAGGGGACGGAAGCGCCACCTTCTTGGACAGCCGTGCTAGAGCCTTGTCCACGTTGGGGGTCGACTCCCACTTTTTCCTATCCTCAGAGGGAAACGGGTATGCCATAATAATTCTCTTGGGAATCAGCAACTTTTTTTCAGGAACTTCCCAAGCCTTTTCAAAAAGAGTGTTCAGTTCATGAGAGGGAGGAAACATTACCGGAGGTTTCTTTCCTTTAAATATACAGACCCTTGTCTCAGGAACAGCCGAGTCTTCCGTGATATGTAACACTTCTTTTATTGCCACAATCATGTACTGAATGCTCCTAGCCAGTTTAGGATTCAACCTGGCATCACCATAGTCGACACTGGAATCCGAATCCGTGTCGGTATCAGTGTGTGCTATTTGGGTAAACTGACGTTTCTGGCATCTTCCATGGATTGTCTCCATGTTTGGCTCTGAGCCTCAGATTTATCCAATCTCTTATTTAATAAAGCCACATTTGCATTCAAGGCACTCAACATATTTACCCAATCAGCAGTCGGCGGTGCCGACAGATTCACTCCCCAACACTGTTCTGTCTCTACTCCAGCCTCCTCCTGGGAAGAGCCTTCAGCCTCAGACATGTCGACACACTCGTACCGACAACACTATCACACTGGGCTATAGGGGACAGACCCACAATAAGGCCTATTAGAGAAACACAGAAGGAGTTTGCCAGCTCACACCCAGCGCCTATCCCAGTCCGAAAGTATGTGTGTGTGTTTGTATGTATTCATGTATCAGGGGTCTTTTTTCTTTTCTCTTCTCTTCTTTTCTCCTTTCCTGTTGCGTGTATGTATGTGTGTGTGTGTGTGTGTGTGTGTGTGTGTATGTATGTGTATATATATATATATATATATATATATATATATATATATATATATATATATATATATATATATATATAGATTGATTGCTCCCCGCCTGACAGCGCTTTTAATAATAATAATCAACACCAAATTTGCTGTGCCCCCCCCCCCCCCCCTGTTTAGCACCCTGTTACTTGTCACAGAAGTGTAGGAGGCCAGGACCAGCGTCTCTGCAGCTCACTGTGGAGATAAAATGGCGCTGACTAGAGCTTGGAGGACCAAGCCCCGCCCCCGTAATGGTGCGCTTATGTCCCGCTATTTTTTATACTGGCGGGGGTTAGTATACAGTGCCTATGCACTGTATGTACTGTTGCCAGGCTGATTTGAGGTCTTATTGCTGCCCAGGGCGCCCCCTCTGCGCCCTGCACCCAAATAGTGCCGCTGGTGTGTGGGAGCAATGGCGCGCAGCGCGACCGCTGCGCAATACCTCTGACTGAAGTCTTCTGCCGTCTTTTGTGAAGTCTTCTGTACTTCGGTTACTCGCATGGCTTCTTTCTTCTGGCTCTCTGAGGGGGACGACGGCGCGGCTCCGGGAACGAGCAGCTAGGCTATACCAAGTGATCAGACCCTCTGGAGCTAATGGTGTCCAGTAGCCTAAGAAGCAGAGCCTTTAACTCACAGAAGTAGGTCTGCTTCTCTCCCCTCAGTCCCGCGAAGCAGGGAGCCTGTTGCCAGCAGTGCTCCCTGAAAATTATAAACCTAAAAAAAGTATTTTCCAGAGAAACTCAGGAGAGCTCCCCTAGTGTGTGTCCAGTCTCTCTGGGCACAGAATCTAACTGAGGTCTTGAGGAGGGGCATAGAGGGAGGAGCCAGTTCACACCCATTTAAAGTCTTAAAGTGCCCATGTCTCCTGCGGATCCCGTCTATACCCCATGGTCCTTTTGGAGTCCCCAGCATCCTCTAGGACGAAGGAGAAATGTATTTCTGATTATGGTACTATTACTGATGTGCATTTAACCATTCTGCTTTATTTTTCCTTCCACAGCTGAACCTAGAAGGAGTGTCCCATCCATAGTTGTTGGAGTAGTTGGTATGGGACATGTACCTGGTATTGAGATGAATTGGAGCAATGATGTAAACATCCAAGAAATCATGAGGTAAGTATGTCCGCATTGCGTGTGAGGGCTCTAGAAGATGCAAATAAGTGCTTTTTATTTACTCTTCACCCATTTTTATTACAGTTGGGTTTTAGAAATATGTTCTCTGTAATGCAATGGCTGTGCATACACATTAAAGAAACAGTGGCGTTTATTTACTAAGGGGGACATATTACATGTACTAAGCAGTGATAAAAGTGGAGACGTGAGCCAGTGGAGAATTTGCCCATGGCAACCAATCAGTTGCTCTGTATGCTTTTATAGTATTCAAATTATAAATGTTACGTTACTGCTGATTGGTTGCCATGGGTAACTTCTCCACTGGCTCACTTCTCCACTTTTATCACTGCTTAGTACATCTCCCCCTAAGTGCCATTCGCTTCCAATCATGTTTATGCCTAAAATTTAAAAGGGCAACGACTTTACTAGAAAAACACAGCTAGTAAATGCATTGCCCTTTTAAATTGTGTGCCTAAACGAAAGCTGAAGCACGGGGTCTTAAACTGGGCATACACTATACAATTATCTGACAGATAATCTGTGGTTGGAATGAGAAAACCTGGTAATGGATGAGAGCAACTGACAATCGACCATTTGCTACCAAATACTGGAAAATGGACAAAACCTGTTCGTGAGTTTAACCAATTTGTATACACAACAGGTTTTATCCAATTTCCAGTGTTTTGTAGCAAATGGTCGATTGTCAGTTGCTCTCATCCATTACCAGGTTTTCATTCCAAACACAGATTATCTACCAAATAATTGTATAGGGTATGCTCAGCTTTAAAATCTGATGCTTAGGGGTAAATGTACTTAAGCTTCTAAAACTGAGAATTTGTTATGTTGCCCATAGCAACCAATCAGATATGGGCTATCATTTCTCTATTGCCTTTTAGAAAATGACAGACAGCATCTGATTGGTTTCTATGGGCAACATCACCAATTCTCAGTTAGAACCTTTAGTAAATTCACCCACTAGAGTCTAAATCGGGAAGTAAAAGTTTTATATAGTGTTGGCTATTAATTTACTTTTTACCCTTTGTCGGGAAGGGCTCTGTTCGAAACCCATGTTATGGTGTCTGCCACTTTAAAAATGCCCCCCCTCTTCCTCCCCCCCCAAAGAAGAAGAAGAAGAAAAAGGAGAACATTTGATATCGCAGTGATTTGTGGCAAAGAGGCATGACCATTTATGGAGCTGGACTACAGATTTACATTAATAAATAGATCACTTAAGTGACGACAGGGCTGTATTGTGCCATTTCATGATATATGGAGGGCAGTGGTGACTTTAAAGATAGGGTAAACTAGTATAATGGTCCTCCAGTAGTGATAAGAGGCTCCTTTCACGTTTGTTTTAAACCCGTTTTATACATCTAATGTGTTCATCTCCTCAGACTTGAACAAATTACTGCTGATTTAGAGAGAGGTTCTGTGCTGACAACTGTGTGTGCTTTTCATAAGACTCCCCTTTTGCCAGTTCGTAACTTATCTTATTTGGTTAAAGGAGATTATCGTAGCAGCTGTTCCACAGTTCCCATGTAAAGTAGATCGTGAAGGATGCCAGCAATACTGTATAGTAATCTTGTTTCACAGCTGCTGTATTAACCATCTCAACCATAAATCATATTGCTTTAGTCCATTGAGCCTAATAAAATGGACTTCTTTTTGCAAGGGTCATATATTCCCAAGGTGGGACAGTAAAGTGCTATATCCTGAATGGAGTTTGCTACAGAATGCATGCATACAAATTATACCTAATCCATTCTCCTTTTTTTCTTTTTCAGTGTGCCTCCCCCATCAACCCTGAATAAAATGATTACGTTTGCTGCAAAGGTGACATTTTTTGGACTTGTAGGCTATGGTTGTTTTTGTGTTAGTAAAAGGACTGTCCGGTTTATTCTCTCTGTGCCAGCCACACAGTATTGCCTTCAAAGACTGAACAAGATGTGGGATTTTTAATTTTGTACCATGAGGATTCCTGAACTACAGAGCTACAGTAGCTGAGTGCTTTCTGTAGGACTGGTTACACTAACTGTTGTGCTGGCTTCACTATCACGTTGCCTACATGAAGTTGCAGTGTCATCTGAGTACACTTGGTTCACCGCAAAGGGCAGCCACAGCAGGCTCGGAAGACACTGGTCATACAGATCTAAAGCTACCCAGATACGCATTTTACAATCTTTTATAAACCACAGTTTTGCATTCCAATTTGTATCACTTGCTTCGTGTTTTCCTGCCACATGGTACACTGAATTTATTTATTTATTTTATTTAGATCCAGTTAGAAATTCTTTTCGCCTCACAGATTTTTCTGTTACCTTCTTAAGACATGTACACCGCAGTGATAAATTATACCGCACACTCACAATTTGTAGGATTTGGGAGTTTTCTCTTAATGCAAATGATTTTAGTTCTTTGCTATCTGTCTACATTTATGGGTTATTTCACCGGCACAGAAATATTTAATCAAAACCCAGAAACTTGCACAAGTAAATTGTAGCGTCTTTTTTTTCTACCAGTGCTAGTAGGTTTGTCTGAAAATTCGGGGTCCTATGGACAATACGTTCCCATGCGGTCATTTTATTTGTGGGAATGTGTTGAAAAAGTAGCTTGCAAATGAAAATATTTACTGTAGTCTAGGGAAGCAGTTAAAATACCGTTATTCGGGATACCGGCAGTCACAATGCCAACGCCGGAATCCGCACTGGTGGTGAAATGCCGACACTGGAATACCGGCACCACAGTCTATTCTCCCTCTGTGGGTGTCCATGAAAAACGTAGAGGGAGAATAGAACCTGTGGCGAGCGCAGCAAGGCTGCAAGGGGCTTTCTGGCGCTCGCCCCGCTGCCGGCATTACAGTGGACGGGATCCCACTGTCCGGATCATGACATCCGTGATCCCGTCCGCCGATATTTCATACTGATCCCATAGGCTACACCTTATGTCTTTTTAAGAAGAACCAGTAGGATGCAAAACCTATTGAGTTTCATCTAACAACGAAGATACTTTATCAGATTTGATGCACTTAGTGCCTGTTACGGTCAGTCAACGTACCATTATAGAAGCACCCTTTGGCATGGTCTATTTAAATACAGAAAGTCTGTGTTACATGAAGCTGTAAGTGATCACGGTAGTATAATGAGATGTAGGGACTAGGACTATGTTATTGCATTACTTCAGCATGTACTCATTGAAGTGTCTACTTGAATGTATTATTTGCTTAACGTGAATAGTCTCCAAAATGGCTGCAGCAACAAAGACTAAGTGGGAAATTTATCAGTCCTTCTAATGTGGACTTTTGGGGCTGTTGTCCATAGCAACCAGTCTATAAAATGATTCCTAGAATCTGGTTGCTGTGGGCAACACCAAGGCTTGATAAATCCCTCCCACCCCTGTAATTGGGTTATATTGTTTTCTTCTTTTGGTGGGTTTCTGTATACAGATTGTAACTTATCTCCCTACAAATCTCATTTACGTCACTTAAGGTTTGAGGTTGTTTAGAACTGCCTGTCTGGAGTTTGTCTATATAGAAATTTCTCAAAGATCATCGATGCCTTTCACCCAAGTATCATAAATCAGATCAATGGGAAGGGTTTAATAAACTCCAGTCCCTTTTTTTTTATACAGAACGGGCTTTCTCTGCAACAATACCTACAATGTATTTTTCTTGGTTTGATAATTGTTCCTTTTTTTAAAAATTCTGCTTGGAAATTTTGTACTGTACTGTATAGCAATTCCAGACATTACCATTACTCGCTACTGACTGGCAATGTACGCTTCCCTAATAACTTATCATGCTTTTGAAATTGCAAATCCATATGTTGCCTGCCTACTTAATACTTTTTGGGATTCTACTGATCTTGCGATTTGTTTAGGAACTAAAACTAAGTTTTTATAATTGTCCTTATATGGGAATAAACTGCTTTTGTTTGTCTTTGCATGAAAATATTTCATTCTGTATGGTCTTTAACCAGCCTTTGTTCCAAACCAAATATTTGAAATGTACCATTTTGCAGCGATTTACGAGCTATTTTTGAATATTTGTATTTTTTTTGACATTTGCTTTCATGTGTCTCAGGAATTTCTAAACACTGTGTGATTGAAAGGATGCCTAAAGTGTCCGCTTTTTTTGTTTGTTTGTTTTATTCCACTTTTTTTTAATAACATTTGAGGTTTTGGGGTTTTCTCTTCTTCATGAACATAAACCCCAGTCAATTCTGATTTAAAAAGTAGTTTATGAAAATGTAAAAAAAAGAAAATCTCTCTCTCTCTCTCTCTCTCTCTCTCTCTCTCTCTCTCTCTCTCTCTCTCTTCATTTTTTTTTCTTTTAATATAAAATAATGGCTTGCCTGATAAGTATTCTAGGTTTAAAGCTCTTAGCTACAGTGAAATATATAGAAAATGATTTGGTATACAGGACACCTATTGAGGCAACTATTTTCTTACTTTAGTTGGGGATTTAAACATCCCAAACAGAACGCAATGGGGCCATTTCAAACTCAGTGATATTTCTGTACCCCTGCAGCTCAGATGCATTCCCACTGAGAATATGATGCAGCAGGTAACTAAGTTAACTGTTAATCTTTTTTGTAGGTTCTGTATCGCCTCCATTTATTTTGCCTGTAAAAGAGCACTTTGTGTTTACTCACAGAGCTAGTATCCTAATTCTGGGAGTCCTCTAATTAAATTCCAACAGCAAATTGATCATTGGCAAGTTTTTGTACTTTCTTACTACAGAAATCCTCTGATTTGCTTTTTGTGTCTTACTGCTTTAGCAATTTTGAATAAAAGTGCCATAAATGTATGTATTACAGATATATCAACTGTATACATAATGTAGGTTTTCTTTTGTGCTACCCTGTTATGTAACCAATGTATATGCTGTCCTATGCAGCTTGAATCTCTCTCCCCGCCTCACTCCACGCCATGGTCAGAAGCAGTAATTGGCTGCTAACACATGGGACTAAACAACCCTTTTACATTGGGGAAATTTGCCATCAATAATAATGCTAAATATTTATTTTCTATAATTATTTTGTCAATGTAATGAGCAATACATTTTTATCCTGGTTAAGTTATGATCCTCTTAGGCTTATAATAAGTTGCCTGGTTATTTTACTCCTTTTCCATTTAACTGAAGACGTATGTGTACGTATGGGTTTATTTCTAGTCATAACGTTTATTTTAAGGGGTGTTGTTAGCATGCAGGTACATAGAAGCTTTTTCTACTCTGGTGTGTGTTCTTGTGTTATGTGATTTTCTTTTGCATTATTATTATCCCTCTTTTTCTATTCCTTGTCTTTAAATGACAGAAATTATCTATAACCCATATCAAGCCTATACATATAGTGTCCCTGCTTTTACTGAAGTTGTAAAGCCATACAGTTTTATTTGCCTGATTTTCATAAATATACATTTGCTAGGTAGCATTTGTATACGTTTTTACAATAGCGGCGTGCCTTTTTAAGGTTATGGGGAACATTGTGATTTATATGATAAAAAATAAAGAATTGCAACAGTGATACCATGTTCATTGGAGTATTCATTTTGTTCTTTTAGCTGCAGTGTACCTAAAATACAGATTATTTTATATTCTGCATCACTGTACATATAATTTTTACATCTTAGATGGTGGTATGTATCGGCAGCAAAATACGGTCAAAACTCAGAAAATGGAGTCTCTGTTGCGTTAATTACACCAGTTGTTTCAGTGTAAAGTGTCCCCCTATAACTTCAGTATTTGGACTACTCCATCTTTGTCTTTTATAATGCCCTATTAAACATAAAAAAAAAAAAAGTGTTCTGTTGTCCTACAGCTCTGCTTAGCAGCAGTTGGACTGAACTAGATTACCATTACCCACAGCCAGACTGTCCTGGTATGGTAAAGCAAATGGATAATCTATCCTGAGAGCTAAAACATGTACTTGGTGCAGTGTTTAGAAGAGTGGAAGTCGAGGTTAGATTTAATTGTCCTTTTTCATGTGTAAAATTTCTGAAAAGGCATGAGACCTCATGGAAGAGGGCACAATCTCACTCTGCTCCCCTTCCCCCATTGTGCTGTGAGGGGGATAGGAGGAGTAGTAGTGCGGAGCAGGAGGACAGGAAAGGATGAAGGAGTAGTGTAGAGCAGGTGGGCAAGATAGGAAGGGTAGTGTGGAGCAGGTGGCAGGATAGGAGGAATAGTGTGGAGCGGGGGGGGGGGGGGAGTAGTAGTCGCGCAGAGCAAGGGGACAGGATAGGAGTAGTAGTGTGGCACGGGGGCACGATAGGAGGAGGAGTAGTGCAGAGCAAGGGGGCAGGATAGAAGGAGGAGTAGTGCGGAGTGGGGGAGCAGGATAGGAGGAGTAGTTCGGAGCAGGGGTGGCAGGATAGGAGGAGTAGTGCGGAGCGGGGGGGGGGGGGGGCAGGATAGGAGGAGGAGTAGTGCGGAGCAGGAGGTTAGGATTGGAGTACTGCGGAGCAGGGTGGTAATATAGGAGGAGCAATAGTGCGGAACAGGGTAAGATAGGAGCAGGAGTAGTGCAGAGGAGCTGGATGGGAGTTGTAGTAAGGCGGAGCAAGGGGACAGGATTGGAGGAGGATTTGTGCGGAGCAGGGGGGTAAGATAAGAGAAGTAGTGCCGAGCAGGCAGGCTGGATGGGAGGAGTAGTAGTAGTGCGGAATAAAGGGTACAGGATAGGTGGAGAAGTAGTGCAGAGCAGGAGGACAGATTAGGAGGATAAGCAGTGCGGGGGCTGGGTAGGAATAGTGGTGTGGGGCAGGATGGGAGTGCTGGTAAAAAGCAGACAGGATGTGAGTGAAAGGGACTCGCCGGGAAGAAGTCACCTCCTGCCCGTAGCTCCCTGGTCCTGGCTGCCCTCACTCCATCTGTGGACAATACTCCCTGTCACTCCCGGCTGCAGGCGCTCCCTCAATGAACAGTGCTCCCCATAGCTCCTGGGTCCCGGCTGCCATTGCTCCCTCCGTGGACTGTAGCAGCAGCCTCACATAGGAGCCAGGACAAACAGCCGGAGCAAGTGTGCATTGAAAGCTTGCGCTAGGGATGGCCATCGACCACCGATGATTCCTAATCATCAATGGTTTATGGCTGATGTCAAATGCTTTTGCCATCGATGGGAGAGAACCAGATAGTTGCCCTCCATTGATGGCACAGTATAAAAAAATATTTTTTGGGGTTTTGTTTTTTAGCAAGGTGTTGGGACTCTGCGCATAGCTCCGCCCCTGACACCCGTGAAGCCCTGGGCTGTCTCCCATAGCGTAGTTAGTGACCATTGATGACCACTTTACAGTTTCACCATTGACGGCGAACACACAGATAGCCATCCCTAGCACCAGTCGTGTCCCGCTCTCCCAGCTCCTACTTGTGACTCACAAGTCCCAGCAGCACGGCAGCTCTCCTTTGCTCCAGCAGCCTTTTATCGGGGAGTGGACATGTGGAGGCTGAGGAAGTAGACACTGCATGGCACACGCTGGTTCCGTAAGTGCCGTTGCCGGAAGCCGGCACAGAGAAACGTGAATTGATCTGGCCATCGGTGTCAGCCGGCCCTGCAAAGGCATGCATGGGATAGGCACAGGATGATCTATTCTTGTCTCCCACTGGGCCAACCCTAGGCATCCTGGATTTCCTAAGCCTGTGGTTTTCAAAATGTATGTTATGGCACCCTGGGGGTGGATTGGTGGTCCCGGACCAATTAAAATTATTCATGGTCAATGTAGTAGGCATAACCAGTGCTGGTGGCTGCCGAACATAAATTGTGCGGATAAACAGCAGAAAATCCCATCCCTCACCACACAATTGAACCTAAGGGTGACATGTAAACATAATTTACTCAATTTAATTTTTCTCTAACGTCCTAGTGGATACTGTGAATGTTCTTTAGTACCATGGGGTATAGATCGGGTCCATTGGAGCCTGGCACTTTAAGAAATCATTAGTGTGTGCTGGCTCCTCCCCTCTATGCCCCTCCTAGCAAACTCCAGTCTAGGAAAACTGTGCCTGAGAAGATAGACATACATTGAGAGAAGGCTATGAACACAAAAAGCGGTGAGGTAACAAACCAACACACAACAATAACAAAGATAGCAGAGCTAACCAGAACAGAGGAAAGCAACGCTAACTATAGTAAAGGATAGCAACGCTAACCGAACATGGAAAGCAACAGCAGCCCCAACCAAGAACACTTACAACCATGTAAGCAGGAATACGAAGCACTGAGGCGGGTGCCCAGTATCTACTACGAGAAAAGGAATTACCGGTAGGTACTGGGAATGTATTTTAGTACCATGGGGAAGTCTCAAAGCTGCCCAGAATGGGTGGGAGTGCGCCAAGAACCCTGCAAACTGCCTAACCAAACTGAAGGTCATCTCTTGCCAAGGTGTCGAACCTGTAGAATTTTTACGAATGTGTTCGAACCAGACCAAGCAGCCGCCCTGGAAGAACCCACCGACCGTGTGGAGTGGGCCTGGATAGAACTCTGCAACGGTAATGCTGCCGCAGAATAGGCTTGTTGGATGGTCAACCTGAGCCAACGAGCAATAGACTGCTTAGAAGCAGGACGACCAATTTTGGTAGCATCATAAAAGACAAAAAAAGGGAGTCAGTGATGAGCTGTTTTCTTGACGTAAATCCACAAAGTCATCACAACGTCCAAGGACTTTAATCAACCGATTGTGGTTCCGGTTGCTCCAATTTGAAAATCCAATACCACTTTCGGCAATAACTGCGGGTGAGTCCTGAGCTTCGCCCTATCCTTGTGAAATATCAAATATGGGCTCTTACAGAATAAGGTATGAAGGAAATTTAACCCTGCGGCGTTAATACCTGCACAGAGAAGAAAACTTTGGAAAGCCTGATTCCAGTATATTCATCTTGATTTACTATGACCCTTTTATGGAGACTGCAGTGTGTTACAAATTACAAAAGCTAACTTTTTCACAGTTGAGCTGGTCATTGTCAATATTATGACCATTATGTAATGGTAGATGCTCAATCAGCTTAATGATATCATTCAGGTGCTCGAAAGGGAGGGGTATTTCTAAGCAAGAAAAAAAGAGCGATATTGTTTCCCCCAGCACCCTGAATGATAACAGTAACCAGATATAAATCCCACATAATATTAGAATTCGGAGATCTAGGTTACACACATTTGCGCAAATGTGTGAATAAGCCCCAAAGCCGCATCAAGGCGTGTCTGTATATTTGGAGTCCCTAGTGCTATATCTAGGTGCAGGGTGTGGCACCCCAAAACACCAGCATAAGCCAGAAAGCCCAGGGCAGCATACCAGTGAAAAAAACTATAATGTTAATAAATTGGCTTCGGCTTCCTAAATACTATAGAGAAGGTATTACAAAAATGAAATGTAATTAAAATAGAGAAATAGTGTTAAAAAATTAATAAGTGAAAAGTGTTAATAGAATATAAAGGTATGCCACACTAAAGCCATCCAGCTCAGCCAGTCCAGAGGCACCACACCCCACACCTCCATTACCCCATTCTGGGTCTATGATTAACTAGCAAGGAGCCACATGATAATGGCTCCTTACTACAATATGTCTAAGCTAAGAGCTACCTACCTTGGAGCAACCCCATAATGCTCCATGTGGCATGTCAGGGCCGGAACCTCTCTGCCTCTCACAACAGACATATAATGGTAGATGCTCAATCAGCTTAATTATATCATTCAGGTGCTCGAAAGGGAGGGGTATTTCTAAGCAAGAAAAAAAGAGACATTGTTTCCCCCAGCACCCTGAATGATAACAGTAACCAGATATAAATCCCACATAATATTAGAATTCAGAGATCTTGGTTACACATTTGCGCAAATTACATTTCATTTTTGTATCACCTTCTTTATAGCTTCGGCTTCCTAAATACTAATTTATTAACACTATAGTTTTTTCACTGGTATGCTGCCCTGGGCTTTCTGGCTTGTGCTGGTGTTTTGGGGTGCCACACCCTGCACCTAGATATAGTGCTACGGACCCCAAATATACAGAGATGCTTTGTGGTGGCTTTGGGGCTTATTCACACATTTGCGCAAATATATGTAACCAAGATCTCTGCATTCTAATATTATGTGGGATTTATATCTGGTTACTGTTATCATTCAGGGTGCTGGGGGAAACCATGTCTTTTTTTCAATATTATGACCATGTCAACATTACGACTGTTTGCATGTCACACACATATATAAATATCAATGAAATAGAAAGGGGGTGCTCCATTGTGCATATAAATTTATTTAATAACACAATGTCATAATTTAAAGCTGCAACCCTTAAGTTATTGCTTGTACCAAATAAAATTATAAACATGCATATCACCATATGAAGAGCATAAGCTCCACATTTCCCGTAGGTGTATGTGCTGTCAGAGGTTGATGAATAGTACCCACCAGATGATCTGAACAGTCCACCTGACACAATGTGCGCAAGTCCTGCTGCAAGCCTGCCATAAGGATGGAGCTCAGAGCAGTACAGATGGTGTCCCTAAGCCACGCCTTAATGCGTTTCATCAAGGACTTCATCAGAGGGCTGTCCTTAGTGTCATAATACCTTCCTTATAACTGCCCAATCAACCTTATACCTTCCTTATAACTGCCCAATCAACAATCAAAACCTAACAATTCATGACATTATCACTCTCGTTCATACGGAGTGCTTTTTTTGTTTTGTTTTATACTACTATTTTTTTTGTTGCTATTTTTCTTAAATCATAGGGCTGCTTGTGATGTCACGCAGCCACCCCAAATATGCCCCCGTTCAGTCCGCCACGCCCCAAAACGCTGCATCGCTGCCCCGTGAAATGCCCGCCACTGTCAATCACAATCGGCCGCAATGTGTAAGGTCGCGCACTGCGGCCAGTGCGCATGCACAAACCACCTGAATGCAGCCACTATGTACAGACGCGTGGCTGCGTTCAGGTCTGTATGACACCCAAAATCAACCATGTAGCAAACAACTGGCTACTAAATCGCACTAGTGTCCTTGATAATCTAAAGCTCCCTTTTATGTTTGGATCCCAAAATCCCACAGGTACTCCAGCCACATGAGGTCTAGCATTGTCTTGCATTAGGAGGAACCCAGGGCCAACCGCACCAGCATATGGTCTCACAAGGGATCTGAGGATCTCATCTCGGTACCTAATGGCAGTCAGGCTACCTCTGGCGAGCACATGTAGGGCTGTGCGGCCCCCCAAAGAAATGCCACCCCACACCATTACGGACCCACTGCCAAACAGGTCATGCTGGAGGATGTTGTAGGCAGCAGAACGTTCTCCTTGGCGTCTCCAGACTCTGTCACGTCTGTCACATGTGCTCAGTGAGAACCTGCTTTCATCTGTGAAGAGCACAGGGCGCCAGTGGCGAATTTGCCAATCTTGGTGTTCTCTGGCAAATGCCAAACATCCTACACGGTGTTGGGCTATAAGCACAACCCCCACCTGTGGACGTCGGGCCCTCATGGAGTCTGTTTCTGATCGTTTGAGTAGACACATGCACATTTGTGGCTTGCTGGAGGTCATTTTGCAGGGCTCTGGCAGTGCTCCTCCTGTTCCTCCTTGCACAAAGGCAGAGGTAGCGATCCTGCTGCTGGGTTGTTGCCTTCCTACGGCCTTCTCCACGTCTCCTGATGTACTGGCCTGTCTCCTGGTAGCGCCTCCATGCTCTGGACACTACGCTGACAGACACCGCAAACCTTCTTGCCACAGCTCGCATTGATGTGCCATCCTGGATGAGCTGCACTACCTGAGCCACTTGTGTGGGTTGTAGACTCCGTCTCATGCTACCACTAGAGCGCCAGCTTTCAAAAGTGACCAAAACATCAGCCAGAAAGCATAGGAGCTGAGAAGTGGTCTGTGGTCACCACCTGCAGAACAACTCCTTTATTGGGGGTGTCTTGCTAATTGCCTATAATTTCCACCTGTTGTCTATTCCATTTGCACAACAGCATGTGAAATTGATTGTCAATCAGTGTTGCTTCATAAGTGGACAGTTTGATTTCACAGAAGTGTGATTGACTTGGAGTTACATTGTGTTGTTTAAGTGTTCCCTTTATTTTTTTGAGGTGTGTGTGTGTGTGTGTGTGTGTGTGTGTGTGTGTATATGTGTATATATATATATATATGTATGTATCTGGTATATGTCTGTTTTTTCTTTTTCTTCTACAGCACTTGCATATCCTGACGAAGGGACCCTGCGGGGCCCGAAATGCAGCATTGTTATTATGGCCAGTACTATATGGTGATGTACATATACCCTGATTTGAATGCTTACATAAAATGCTTTTTCACTAAGTCCTGGAGTGCCGTGCTTGTTCTGAATGGGGACTGTTCTGAACTTTAGCATATGTGTTTATTCAGCAAAGGCACACAGCTGAATGATTTTTGACTCTTTGAGTGCCGGATTCATATTGGATTTGTATTATGTGGGGATAAACTCCCATGAGTATCAGGGCACCTATCTGCATATCATTGATTTTTTATCAGACTCCTCACTTTGGACTTACAGTCATTAATTATGGAGGAAAGTAATGAAAATAGATGTGATGTGACTGCCTTTGCGAATCTGGGTTCACAGACCATGGAGACCCTGAGTTTTAACAAGGCTCAGGCAGAACGAATTCTGTTTGCTGAGGACTGTGTTCCTGAGGCATTGGAGGACAGTATAGATGACTTATATAAACAACTGTACAGATTACGAAAGCGGGAGACTGAATATTTATTACATGGCTCCACTCTGTCCGATTATTACAGACAAAAAATGATTCCCCGTGGTTTTCGCGTCCGGAATGCTCCCACCATAGGGAGAACCAATCCGGACTTTTGTCGTCGGTGGATCTCAGTGCTCAATAAATGCAGCTTTGACCTGATGCTCCTCGTCATTGAGGAGTCAGGTCGGGAGCTTTCAGTGACCAGAGCTAAAATTGATGCACTAAACACATCTCAAGTGGAAACGATTTCTGACCCCGGATATGCCGCGACATGGGCAAAATTGACCCAACAAGTGGAGACCTACCGACGAGACCTGTTGAAATTTAAAAAATCCAAATTGCAAACGGTCCAAAATGACTATGAGGACCATCAAGTGTATCGCTGGCTGACGGGTACAGATTCTATGAAGTTTCAGAACAGAGCACCGGGTAGATTCTCTCGGAGATCACGCAGGGGACGATCGGATAAAGGACAATACATGTCCGACAGTGACTTTGCCATTGCGGATTCGGATGATTCAATCTCGGCACAGCGTCCCCCTTTAGGGGCTACCACCAGGGCCAGAGCAGAGGCTGGCCCAAGCCCACAAGGAGGAGCCGACAAAACCAAAGGATCAACAAAAGCAAGCAAAGCAAAGAAGACAACTTGATTTTTAATTTATCATCACGTCCTCTGACCGCTACCGAGATGTCTGTACTCAATAAAGGACTTTCCTTTGTACCCACCAATTTCCACAATCCATTTGAATGGCAAACTGATATACACCAGATGAACCGTAAGATGAGATTGAAAGAGTTCTTCCAAAATAACAAAATGGATGAGGATCATGAACCCAGACATCAAATTATACAGAAGTACACTACTTCTACATTCGACCCTGTATCTTCTAATCCATCTCAAAACTTAGTCGTCTCATAAATGATTCAGTGAGTCGTTTTATAGCTACGCCGGGCAAAATACATCAAAACCTGACATTTGAAGAAAGAGGTGCATTAAAAATATTAAGTGAGGACACTTCAATTATCATACGACCAGCGGATAAAGGCGGTAGTGTGGTGATACAGGATCGATCCCAATACATCAGTGAGGTGATGCGACAATTGTCATGCACTCTTACGTACACCAAATTGGACCAGGATCCTACAGAGCGGTTTCAGAAGGAACTTCTCCAGGTACTGGATCAGGCGGTGATGAATAAACAACTTGATGTTAAATTGAAAGAGGCTCTAATTCCCAAATATCCAATTATTCCTTGCCTGTACACGCTACCAAAGGTTCACGAGAGTCTGGACAATCCCCCAGGACGTCCTATCGTTTCAGCGAGGGGATCCCTGTACCAACCGGTTGCTGAACTCTTAGATTCCTTATTACAACCACACATCACCAAACGCGAAACGTATCTTAAAGATAAATCTACGTTTTTGAAAAAAATCATGGTTTTTGAGGATTTACCATCAGATACGTTACTATGTACCATGGATGTTTCCTCCTTATATACCTCTATTCCTCACGAAGCAGGTATCAGGGCCATTGAGTCATTTATTTACAACTTGGAGGACGACTTTAATTTTGACAAACCGCTATTTCTACAATTCCTTAGGTTAATCCTTACCAGAAATTATTTCTTATTTAACGGTAGTTTTTACCTTCAGTTGGCCGGCTGTGCCATGGGGAGTAGCGTGGCACCGGCCTATGCCAACGTATTCATGTTTGAACAAGAACAACATCTGTTTTTCGATAATCTCACTTACACACAGAACATACGTTGGTTCATTAGATATATAGATGATCTTTTTGTACTATGGAATGGGAGTGGTGCGTCATTCGAATCTATGATGAATGACATCAATGCTACACCGGGTCCTATTAAGTTTACATATCTATATAGCTCCAGTCAGATTGATTACTTAGATGTCACAGTTCATTTGGAAGAGGGAAAATTGACCACCACGGTCTTTTACAAGACTACCGATAGGAATTCGCTATTGCATGCAAGCAGCTAACATCCTCCTGCACTGAAGAGAGGGCTGCCTCGTTCACAGATGCTCCGAGTGGCAAGAATTACTAGTGACCATGCTTTATTAGATAATGCACTACAAGTAGTAGTAGACAAATTTGCGAAAAGGGGTTACAATATTAAGGATCTCGAATACACTAAGTCCAACATTATGAACATGGATAGAGACTCTCTGTTCCAACAACGATCTCAGTCTGAACGATCTCAGAATAAATTTATTTTGTCTACTAGTTACTCCACGGCTAGTCCCATTATACCCCGGGCCACCAAAGCATTATGGCCCATTGTCAAATCTGACAAATCATTATCTTGTTTTCAAGACACACAGGTGATGACTAGTTATAGACGGGGACGCAATTTACGGGACTTTCTAGTCAAGACCGATATTACCGAGTATTCTCCTAAAGCTGGTATCTTTGGTGTAAGCAAAAAACCGGGCAGCTA
The DNA here is from genome assembly GCF_028390025.1 of Pseudophryne corroboree. Classification (NCBI taxonomy): domain Eukaryota; kingdom Metazoa; phylum Chordata; class Amphibia; order Anura; family Myobatrachidae; genus Pseudophryne; species Pseudophryne corroboree. The sequence goes on from NC_086449.1 coordinate 456,636,709, forward strand.
TCGGTGTTTATCTTGCACTGCCTTGATACAAGGATCAGAGTTCGTCCACCCCTCAACGAAGAAGAAATTCAATATCCGACATGTTATCACTTGCACCGCTCGTTTCATCATTTATTGTATTATTTGCCCATGCCAACTGTTGTATGTGGGCCTCTCTAGTCGTACTTTAAGAGAGAGAATGGCGTTACATCGCTCGAACATCAATCAAGCGTTATCTGGCTAAACTAATGATCAACCGGTATCTAGACACTTCTGTGCCAAAGCCCACGTCCTGTCGGACTTGAAATACCAGCTCATTGACCACGTTTCCCCTCTACGCCGGGGTGGCAATAGAGTATTAGCTTTACATAGATTAGAAGCAAGATGGATTTTAAAGCTCAATATATTGCAACCATATGGCTTAAACGAAAAGATTAACTGGAATGCCCTCCGTTCCAACTAACTGTCACATGGATATTTATTATTTAATATATTATGTATGATTCGTTCACTGCCTTTGGGGTTACTCAGTTTACCCTAGTAATATCTTTAATATTTCTGATATTATACAGTCTTTCCATGTCTGGACATAACATTTCTCCACTTTTATTATTATTATTTTTTTTTTTTTTTGATCGGGCTGTTGCCCTTCATAATATTCTGACATGCTTACTTTGTTGATACATTTATATACGATATGTATCATTACTCTGTGGGTTTATTTGTGATGTAGTTTTTCATTGTTTACATTTTGTTTCTAATTAGCCTCTCCCTGCAAGGTTACTGTGATCCCAGCGGCGCTATAGCGACGGTGAGTACGGGTTGCCATGACTACCGAGCATGGTGATGTCATCGGTACGGCGCCCTGAGCCCACCGGAAGCACCACGCCGATCTGAGGATGCACACGCCGGCATGGGGAGTCTATTTAGGTAAGTGCATTGGTGTATCTGGTATATGTCTGTTTTTTCTTTTTCTTCTACAGCACTTGCATAACCTGACGAAGGGACCCTGCAAGGCCCGAAATGCAGCATTGTTATTATGGCCAGTGCTATATGGTGATGTACATATACCCTGATTGAATGCTTACATAAAATGCTTTTTCACTAAGTCCTGGAGTGCCGTGCTTGTTCTGAATGGGGACTGTTCTGAACTTTAGCATATATATATATATATATATATATATATATATACAAACAAATATAGAAAACCACAGCACTCGCCACCCCAGAAGCGGGGTGCAGTGTCTGCACTCACCACTCATAGGGTGGGGTGCATGCAGCCCATGGCCACCTACCCAAATACATACAAATAGAGCATTCAGCACTCACCATAGCAAGCTCACTTGTCTTCATAACATCAATAAATAAATGATGGGGGTTTAGTTAGTGAATTGGCCAATGCACGGAAGCCTGCATACCGCTCCACGGTACCCCACCTACATGCAGGTCCTACACTATCACAAAGCCTAGTGTAGGACCTGCATGTAGGTGGGGTACCGTGGAGCGGTATGCAGACTTCCGTGCATTGGCCAATTCACTAACTAAACCCCCATCATTTATTTATTGATGTTGTGAGGACAAGTGAGCTTGCTATGGTGAGTGCTGAATGCTCTATTTGTATGTATTTGGGTAGGTGGCCATGGGCTGCATGCACCCCACCCTATGAGTGGTGAGTGCAGACACTGCACCCCGCTTCTGGGGTGGCGAGTGCTGTGGTTTTCTATATTTGTTTGTATATTATGGGGTTAATCTTTGGTTAACTCTTATTAACCATGGTCACAGGCCTTTTCATGCACCCCTGTGTAATCTCAATTGTTCTAAACCTGTGTCAGCTGCTCCTTAGTAATTTACCGGCTGTGTCAGGTGACTAGTATGCCTTTAAAAGCCACTAGATATGTGGCAGGCATACATTAAACTTAGTGGGCATATTTGCAGTTATATTATGTGATACAGTTGCCAGGTTTTAATTCTTAAGGCTTTGTGATAGTGTAAGGCCTGCATGTAGGTGGGGTACCGTGGAGCGGTATGCAGGCTTCCGTGCATTGGCCAATTCACTAACTAAACCCCCATCATTTATTTATTGATGTTGTGAGGACAAGTGAGCTTGCTATGGTGAGTGCTGAATTCTCTATTTGTATGTATATGTATGTATGTATGTATATATATATATATATATATATATAAAATACACACACACAGTGGGGCAAAAAAGTATTTGGACAGCCACCGATTGTGCAAGTTGACCCACTTAAAAAGATGACAGGTCTGTAATTTCCATCATAGGTACACTTCAGCTGTGAGAGACAGGATCTGAAAACAAAAAACAGGCAATCACATTGTATGATTTTTAAACAATTTACTTATATATTCTTGTGGAAAATAAATATTTGGACATCTACCAAGCAGCAAGATTTCTGGCTCTCACAGACCTGTTACTAATTCTTTAAGAAGCTCTTCTGTCCTCCACTGAATACCTGTATTAATGGCACCTGTTTGAACTGGTTATCTGTATAAAAGACACCTGTCCACACCCTCAAATAGACTGTTACCTCTCCATCATAGCTAAGACCAGAGAGCTGTCTAAGGACACCAGGGACAAAATTGTAGAGCTGCACAAGGCTGGGATGAGCTACTCGACAATAGGCAAGCAGCTTGGTGAGAAGAGATCAACTGTTGGTGCAATTATTAAAAAATGGAAGAAATACAAGATCACTGACAATCTCCCTCGACCTGGGGCTCCATGGAAGATTTCACCTCGTGTGGTATCAATGATCTTGAACGGTGAGGAATCAGCCCAGAACTACACGGGGGGACCTGGCCAATGACCTCAAGGGAGCTGGGACCACAGTCACAAAGGTTCCCATTAGTAACACACTACGTCGTCATGGATTGAATCCTGCAGCGCCCTAAAGGTCCCCCTGCTTAAGCCAGCACATGTTCAGGTCCATTTAAAGTTTGCCAGTGACCATCTGGATGATCCAGAGGAGGATTGGGAGAATGTAATGTGGTCAGATTAGCGCAAAAGCGAACTGTTTGGTATAAACTCCACTCGCCATGTTTGGAGGGAGAAGAATGATGAATGGCATCCCAAGAACACCATACCCACTGTGAAGCATGGGGGTGGAAATATCAAGCTTTGGGGCTGCTTTTCTGCAAAGGGGACAGGACGACTGATCCGTATTAAGGAAAGGATGAATGGGGTGTCAAAGTCGAAAAATATTGTAATGCATATACCCTGTACTAACCCCATGCACATGCCCGCTGCTCGTGCACTCAGTCCGCCATGCGTGCACATATCCGCAATTTGCGTAGGATCGCTCCGGCGATCATGCGCGTGATATGGGTATTTACGGCGGAGTTTGTGAGCGCGTAGGGGGTTATTAGAACATTACATATTTAACCGAAATAGTGCATTTTGTACCCGTAGTTCCCCTACACCACATCAGCGAGTATCGATAGTTTAAACAATTCCAGGACTAAGGGATTCGCCTTTGTATGATAGGAAGGGTCAGATAAAGGTTGGAAGGTGATGTCTAGTATCCAGCTGTAGGGTATTTTGAGGGTAACATTCCGGTGTTGGTTAGAGAAAGATCGCATGTTCCTGCGTATAGTTATGTGCAAAAGTAGAATATAGATATTAACTGTATTTACTGTATATTATGTATGCGGCGGGAATCCAGAGGATACCACCCACAAGAGCAGTTGGGGAAAGACATCGCCCACCTTTTCAAATCAACCTATGACCTCACCTGTAATGAAAAGACACATCTCTGTTCCAATGGACAATGAGATTACAGTGACCATTGTATTGTGTATGTAAGTTGTGTATAAAAAGCCCATTGTTGCCTGGCCGGTCAGAAGACTCTGAACGCTTTCTATCTGACTAGCGGAGGACCGGCCGGGTTGCGCTTGCGAACATTCTCACGTATGTACATTCTCTGTAGCCATTATTCTGTTTAGATTTATCTTGTTAGCCTGTAGTGTATGATTTGTACTGTTTTACCTTTTGGAATAATCCACGGTGGCCTTAGAACCCTGTGGTTTCAACTACAAATCGGTGTTGTGTCTTCACTTTCCTGCAAGGGTCTTAAAGTGTATTTATCTGTATAAGGTGTTATAGGTATTGATAAGGTGTACGCACTGCGGGTACTTTATACCGTCAGCGCTACTTAAGGTTTAAGGTATAACATCATTGCAGTACTTTGCTGCTAAGGGTCTAAAGTGTAATCATATCATTGCATTGTATCATTAACAAGGTTTAAAGGTTATCAATTGTGTGTGCGCACGCTGTGTGTACTCTGTACACTCAGCGCGGCATGTGTACGCCAAGTACGTACCACGTGCGGGACTCTGTACGCAAATAGCGTACAAAGTGCGTAGCACGTGTATTCAGTCTAGCGGCCATAGCGGCTCCACGGTAAAAGTGTATTTAGAGATATAGCTTTATGGTCTAAGATAATATCGACATTATCAATTGGGAGCTCGTCCGGTTCTTCCTCATACCCGCAGCCTAGCAGGTTTACGCAGACTTTATCAGCAAAGGGCGGAAAGGTATCCCCCGTAAGCCTTCTCTTGGTCGGTGGATACACTAGTGCTGATTAGATAAGCGTCTGCCCTGCATGGTTTGAAGGGATGCTGGAGGGATCCGTAAGGTAAGAACGCAAAAGCTATTTTTAAAATCTGCAAATTTCTGTTTGGCGCCAAATGCGCACACAACACACGCATACACCTGTATTTTGTACTCTGCATATCTGCTCGCATTATTGCCATAAGCATTGATTACTAGATTTATTTTGACCTGTACTGAGAATATATGTTGCTATTTAGTTAAAATATAGAGCTAATAGTTAAGGCAGTAAGTGTAAGACGCACACGCAGCCTGGCCTAGTTGTAAAGGTTTATACAGTAGAAACTGTGTGTTGTGTTAAGTAAGCGATTATAGTTAAATATCGCTTACATTTATAGAAGTGTGGGATTTGTAGTACTGCAGACGTACGGCTTTTGTACACGTGTCTCGGACAGAGTACGGGACTGCGTACGCAATGTAAAGGCATACACACGTGGCGTGTTCACGTAATGTGCGTAAAAGTACGACCGCTAAGTACAAATCACACAATAGCATTGTTTTAGTTTAGGCGAGACGGTAGCCACGCGATAATAGCACAAATTGATCAGTTTCCAATATTTAGTTTAAAAACCTTTTTTACTGTATTACCTCTGGAATTAAGGCTGTTTTATCTGAATGAAAGTTAATTTTCTGTACAGAAAAACCAAAGTGTATATGAGTGAACGAGCGTGAGTGTGCAAACATTAAAGGTTTTGTGGACCCAGGGAATTCGGGATCCCGTAGGAGACCACACCAGGTGGGGGGACACTTGGTGGCGTGAGAGTGGCTTGCTCACGTTAACATTGATTAAGGTACAAAGGAGCAGAGTAGTAGATATCGCAGACCAAAGGTCAGCGAAGGTATAGAGTACCGCAGACCAAAGGTCAGCGAGGTATTTGTTTAGAGAGCGCAGCCCAGGTGGTTGGCGTAGAACCCATATAGGCCCATTCAGATACGCTCCGGCTGAGGTTTTGCAGCCTGAAAAATGATTCCATTGGTCGCACGGCGGATAAGTAACAGTTACCTATACGCTGGGTGATTGGACCGCGCGTTCGTGGGTGCAAAATTTAGCTCAACGTGATACCCTTTTACGACCTTTGCGTAAAATCGCGGGATCATAAGCGCTAGGTGTAGCACACGCAACGTGATTTGTGTAACAATTTTTTTGTTTTAAGGGAGTTTTCGCTGGTCACTCAGGAAATCTCCAACGACCAATATTTACTGGGAAGGGTAAGTCACTCCCACACATTTCCAGTAAATAGAGGTTACACAGGGGCCCTAGGTTGGGTACGTACCGGCGCTGACGACAGTGTTTAGGTGTATTGGCCAACGTGGGCGTGAGTGGGTGAGAGAACTCGGAGGACTTTCACCGTTGCCTTATAATTGAGTATTTTGTTTTTTTGTAGGAATTAGCTGAGAAGGCAATACCTGCAATAGATGAGGGCCAGTTGCTCAAGTAAGGGACGATCAACCAGGGTTCTGGTTGATATTCCGTGGCCCAAGGGGTCGGCGAGGTACATAATGTGTGAGAAATATGGATCACACTCAGAGGTTTTATGCAATGAATGGGAACGTTTGACTTCGGAAGATAGGGAACCATTCCCTAAGGTAGGCAGTTTTAATCCAGAGGTGTTGCAGAATTTAAGGATTAGGATATGTCTGTTAAAATCCCGAAAAGAAAGGATCAGACACTCAAACTGTTTACATTTATGGCAACGAGAGAGTGATATGCAAAGGGATCTAGCTCACGCAGCCGGTTCCAACCCTAGCAGGAAACTGATTGCAACTGCACCACCACCACCGTATATTACAGGGGAGAAAGTGGCTACAGACAATGGCATACTAATATATGATAAGAGTGAACTTGATAAATGTATTAATGCTAACCCGTGCAAGTTGTATCCCATCTTAAACTTCCCTCAGGACTGCGACCAAGAAGATGAGCCCAGCACGATATCGGCACTCTCTCTAGCAGCCACCATACAAGACACACAAGTGGGCACGGCCCAACCAGTAAGAACAGTAGCAAAGGCCCCTAGCGGAGGGACAGGTGAGGTCGTGTCCACAGGTAAGTACGGTACAGTACATTATGCAGAGACAATTGCACCTCACATTGTAGAAGCAACCCAGAATGATGTAATTGAACTAAATCCTGTTAGGGTGATCGCAGTCCCCAATGGGAAGACTGACGCTCAGGGAATCACTCCCGTCAGGAACATTGCTATGCATTGTCCTTGGTCCCGGACAGAATTGAGAACAATTATGTCTGAATTTCCCGATCCCAGAAAGGATCTAGCCGCATGTCAGAGGTTTATTCGAGAACTAGGTAACGCCACCGAACCCACAAACAGATTGGCGGACAGTGCTACGGGCATGTTTGCCCTCCAATATTGACCCTGTGAAATTCATTGCTGATTGTAAATTAGATGCAGAAGTACCTCTCACTGATGAATACACTCAGGAGAATGTACGACAGATCAATCTGCAGTTAGGAGTATATTTCCCTACTGTTGTCAAGTGGAATAAAATCTTTTCCATAAGACAAAAAGAAGGTGAAACTGCTTCTGAATATTTCCATCGAGCACTGCAGAGAATGGCTAGATACACTGGGGTCGAGGACATTAAGGAAAATGTACATCATAGAGAGGTAGCTGTGTCCGTATTAATGGACGGCTTGAAAGAAACGTTGAGAACAAGGGTACAAACCACTCAACCTAACTGGAGAGGTATTTCGGTGGCTGCATTAAGAGTCCGCTATCGAGCACGATCGGAACATCATTAAGCACAGGGAGTCACAGGGGGATAAGCTGATGACCGTAAGTATCAAAGCCCTGACAACGAAGCCACATCAGCCTAAACCCCAGACCCCTGATGGTAAGTCGTATATAGTAGTAAAATGTTATAATTGCCAGAGGGAAGGACATTACGCACGGAACTGTAATTATAAAGACACACATAAGGTATATCAACCCCCTAGACCAGAACATGACTCACAGGATAACACACGTAATTGGTATCAGGGATCGCATAGGAGGAATTTATGAGCCACACGCAGGGGAAAGAAGGAGGTACCCACCTAGGAGGGACTGGCAGACCTCTGGAAATTCTCAGCTACCCCCCTCACATATTGTAGCTGCCAGCGTGCTGCGGGAGGGTCACAACATACAATAGGGGTTAGGCCACACCTGTAGTTTGCAGCCAGTGAAGTTAATTGCTAGCCTTGGAAATGAACCAGAGGTTACAGTTGATGTAGCTGGTAGATCACTACCTTTCCTTGTAGATACAGGGGCAGCCAGGTCAGTGTTAAATTCAACGGTAGGTATGAAAACCACGGGTAAAACAATTTCAGCAATGGGGGTAACAGGAGTAGTGCAACACTACCCTTTAAGTAGACCAGCGGAGATTACGATAGGGCCTTTGCAGACCAAGCACTCCTTTTTGCTAGCTGCATCGGCTCCGACTAATCTACTTGGGAGAGATTTATTGTGTAAGATGAGGTGTGTCATATATTGTACTCCTGAGGGTGTCTTCTTAGATATACCCGAGAATCACGTTCTGGAAGTGCAGGATATGTTAGACACCCCACAAAGGTTAATGTCACACTCTGCTGTTATAGACAGGTGTCCATCCAAGGTAGAGGAAATGATCTCCCAGATACCGGAATCCCTCTGGACCAAAGATGGACAAGACACTGGATTGATGGCAAATGTAGCTCCTGTAGTAGTGCAAGTAAAAGATGGTAGGATAGCTCCAAAAATCCCACAGTATCCTCTGAAACCAGAGGTGGAATTAGGAGTGTACCCAGTCATAGAGCGCTTGCTACAACAGGGCATCCTAGTTAGGACGTCCAGCACTGCCAATAGTCCCATCTTCCCTGTGAAAAAGAGTGGGGGGAGGGGTTACAGGCTAGTGCAGGATCTAAGGGGGATAAACAAGATAGTTGAGAGCCAATTCCCCGTAGTGCCAAATCCAGCTGTCATCCTCATGCAAATTCCCCCTACTGCGAAATTTTTCACTGTCATTGACCTCTGTTCTGCTTTCTTTTCGGTCCCTCTGCACCCTGACAGCCAATATTTGTTTGCATTTACATACAGGGGAGTACAGTACACCTGGACTCGCCTACCCCAAGGTTTCATTGACAGCCCAAGTATTTTCTCCCAGGCTTTGCATGACTGTTTACAATCCTTTCAACCTGAGAGCGGATCAGTATTAATACAGTATGTAGATGACTTACTGCTGTGTTCAGATTCACTCGAGTCATCCTTGAAAGACACGAAACAGCTTCTGTTTCACCTTTCTAATACGGGACACAAGGTTTCAAAGGATAAGTTACAGTTGTGCCAGACCAAGGTAAAATATTTGGGACATTGCTTGACACAAGGACTGAGACACCTCACCGCTGATAGAATACAGGCGATTTGCGACATGACTCTGCCACAAACCCAGCAGCAGATCCGCACTTTCCTTGGAATGTGTGGGTACTGCCGAAACTGGATCCCAGGGTTCTCCATACTGGCTTTACCTTTGCAGGAAATGGTCTCCTCGAACAAACCAGATCGGATCTCTCACACAGATGAGTCCGAACTGGCTTTTGAGAGACTTAAACAATGCCTATCACAGGCACCTGCATTAGGCATGCCAGATTATGGGAAACCGTTTGAGTTGTACGGTACGGAAAGTGCTGGGTGTGCGGCAGGTGTCCTAACCCAGAGACATGGTGATGCCAGCAGACCGGTAGCGTACTACAGTGCACAGTTGGACACCGTAGCACGGTCTCTCCCCACATGCTTGCGAAGTGTTGCAGCAATAGCCTTGCTAGTGAGTAAAAGTGAAGATGTAGTGTTGGGACACAACCTGACCATCCATACACCTCATGCAGTATCAGCCTTACTGAACTCTGCCCAAACCAGACATGTCTCATCAGCACGGTTTACAAGGTGGGAATTAGCACTAATGGCCCCTGTAAACATCACCATAAAGAGATGCAGCGCACTAAATCCTGAAACTTATCTCCCAGGTGTGCCTGGACAGGCACAAAGGGTGGAGGATGAGAGTGATGGTGAAGGAGGATTTAGTACAGACACTGACACACATGATTGTATGGAATATCTGAACCAAACTTTCACTGCAAGACCCGACATTAGTGACAACCCACTGGAAGGCGTAGATTTTACTTTTTACACTGACGGTAGTTGCCATAGACAGACGGACTCAGGAGACTTGTGTACTGGATACGCAGTCGTAGATGACAGAGGTATCATAGAAGCTGAACCTCTGGGCCCACCGCACTCAGCACAAGTTGCTGAGCTGGTCGCCCTAACCAGAGCGTGTGAATTGGCTAAGGGTAAGTCAGCCAATATATATACAGATTCTAGGTATGCCTTTGGAGTAGTGCATGATTTCGGGGCCCTATGGCGCTTCAGAAATTTCATGACGGCAGCTGGCACACCTGTAGCGCATGCATCCCATATAAAAAGGCTTCTAACAGCGATACAGGAACCTGACAGAGTGGCTGTTTTCAAGTGCAAAGCCCACACTTACAGTCAAGACCCAGTGTCACTTGGTAACAGCCGGGCAGACGAAGCTGCTAAATCAGCAGCCAGCACCCCCATACAGACAGATATCACACAACTGATGGTATTCAATACCGTCAACACACAAAAATTAAGTGAAATGCTAAATTTGTGTTCTCCACAGGAAAAGGCAGTCTGGAGGTCAAAAGGATATGGCCAGGAGTCCTCAGGACTCTGGACAGATGGACAAGGTAAGCCAGTAGCCCCCAGAACATATCTTCCAAGCTTAGCTGAGGCGGCACATGGTCTGACTCATCTGGGCAAAGAGGGTATGTGTAAGCTGGTGAGAGCCTACTGGTGTGCGCCAGGATTCTCTTCTCATGCGGGTAAGAGCAATGACATGTCTTATCTGCCTGAGGAAGAATATTGGAAAGTCAATACCAACAGAACCATCCCATATCCCGCCAACAGACGGCCCTTTTCAGGTAATACAAATTGATTTCATACAGTTGCCACCCTGCAGAAATTTAAAATGTGTTAGTTTGTATTGACGTGTTTTAAAATTGGGTAGAAGCGTTCCCCGCTGCCACAAATACTGCTACGTTCACTGCAAAGAAAATTGTGCAGGAATTTGTGTGCAGATATGGTATCCCTAGGATAATTGAAAGCGATAGGGGTACCCATTTTACAGGTGAAGTCTTTCAGGTTATGTGCAAACTGATGGGAATTAATAGTAAGCTGCATACTCCGTACCGCCCACAGGCGAGTGCGAAAGTGGAAAGAGTAAACAGCACTATTAAGAACAAGCTGAGCAAAGTGATGGCTGAAACTGGATTGTTATGGCCAGAAGCTTTGCCACTTGTATTGTACAGCATCAGAACCACTCCCAGGTCCCCCCTTAACCTATCACCCTTTGAGATTCTTTTTGGTCGACAACCCCATGTAATGATTGACCCCCAGGATGATTTGAAATGCAATAATGAGGTGACTGTAAAATATTTGGTTAAGATGAGCAAGCAGTTGAGGAATCAAAACAGAAATCTAAAGCTGGTGATTCCTGACCTACCAAACAGTAATTGTCTTGACATTGAACCTGGGGATTATGTAATGATTTGAAATTTTCTACGCTCAGGTTGCCTTATTGACCGGTGGGAAGGACCGTACCAAGTCTTACTAACCAGCACGACAGCATTAAAGGTTGCCGAGAGAGAGACTTGGGTCCACTCGTCCCACTGTAAGAAGGTTGCTGACCCAGAGAAAGCCAGTGACAAAGAGCAGAGTGTAGAGGAAATTGTATCACTGGAGTGCCTGTTCCGGGAAGGTTGAGAGGCAGGACTGTTGTCACGGCACCTGAGCACGGAGAACTACAAGACCAGAGGCGGTTGTCGCACCAAATTTCTTTTTCCTTTTTATTATTTTCTCCATCTCCCATTCCCTTTTCTCTCCCCTTAGCAAGATGGACTTACCCCAAGAGACTGCATTCCGGGTTTTCCTGTTGACCCTGTTGTTGACCAGAGCAGTCTGTTTCGGTGAGAGTACCAGAGAGGTCGAGAGAGGATCTGGAATGGGTTCTGATGGCAAGGACGGATTTGTAGAATTCCAAGAGCAACACATCCACCGAGCAAAGGCGAGTATCCAAAAATGATCTGGTAGTCAAGAAACTAGGAGGCACTGTGAAGGGTTATTGGCTGAGGAAAATTGTATTTGTAGAAACTGTGAAAACATAGTTGAGGACGGGTGCATCCAGAGATGTCAGTCCAGCCTTAATATCAACATGGACCGTCATCCATTGAGTGATTATCACTCATTAGTGGGTAAGGTTTTAAACCAAACTGAATGCTGGGTGTGCTCACAAGTACCTCAAGGTCAGAGCAAGTCAGGACTAGTACTGTATCCTTTAACAATAGATGAGGTACTTGAATTACGGGGTGGGAGACCGGTGGACAAGAAATTTAATATTTCTAGGCCCCATAGTTTGAAGCTTCACCAATATCATGTGGATAGATCCTTAGTATGTTTCAACATTTACAATTCCCGAAAGCCGGGAAATTGGGAAGTGACATGGAATAACCAAACCATGGCATTTTCACACACAGCTGACAGAATGCCTGTAGACTCTGAACTTATACGCCAAATAGCCGACGGTGGAAGGTATTTTCGGTATAGGTATACTCTAGGAAGTAGGACCATGCGGGTTGGAGAAGTATCACCAGGGTACTGTGCGCATATCATACAGCCTGATACGTGTACTGAACAAATGAGAGAGTTAGGCAGGGCCGGACTGGCCATCTGGCACTTCTGGCAAATGCCAGAAGGGCCGATGGCCACTTGGGCCGGTCCAGCGGTCACTGAGACACGCTGCCGCTCAGTCCGGCGGCAGCATGTCTCAGCTGTCAAGAGAGGAGAGCAGAGCGCCCGCCAGCGCGGCTGTGTCTGGTGCTGCGGCGGCTTCGTTCAAACCAGCCGCCGGTTCGTGAGCCAATCAGAGCTCGCGGACCGGCAGCCAATCAGAAGCCGCCGGTCCGCGAGCTCTGATTGGCTCACGAACCGGCGGCTGGTTTGAACGAAGCCGCCGCAGCACCAGACACAGCCGCGCTGGCGGGCGCTCTGCTCTCCTGATTCACCCCCGTCCCTCACAGCCCGGAGGAGCAGCAGTAGCAGTGCAGCAGCGGTAAGTAGCTGCAGCACTGGCTGCTGTGGGGACAATTGTATATCTGGCACTGTGGGGGCAATTGGCTGGCACTGTGGGGCATTTGTATACCTGGCACTGTGGGGGCAATTGTTTACCTGGCACTGTGGGGGCAATTGTATACCTGGCACTGTGGGGGCATTTGTATACCTGGCACTGTGGGGGCATTTGTATACCTGGCACTGTGGGGGCATTTGTATACCTGGCACTGTGGGGGCATTTGTATACCTGGCACTGTGGGGGCATTTGTATACCTGGCACTGTGGGGGCATTTGTATACCTGGCACTGTGGGGGCAATTGTATACCTGGCACTGTGGGGGCAATTGTTTACCTGGCACTGTGGGGGCATTTGTATACCTGGCACTGTGGGGGCATTTGTATACCTGGCACTGTGGGGGCAATTGTGGATCTGGCACTGCACTATTGGGGGCATATAATGTAAATTTCGGCTCATACCGGGTGCTATAATGTAAATTTCGGCTCATACTGGGTGCTATAATGTGAATTTCGGCTCATACTGTGTGGTATAATGTGAAAGAGGCACCAGTACTAGATAGTATAAGGGGTCCTACTATTGTGGTGCATAATGCGTATAAGGGGTGTATGGTGTGATAAACTACACTGAAGGACACGCCCCCTTTTCCGAGTTAGGGATAGGAATTTTCACCTGGAAGGTTTGCAATATGGTAATGTCATATTCTGTCCCATATATTCTCCCCGATGATGCATATTTCATATGCGGGAGGAAGGCGTATAAGTGGCTTGCCCCAAACTCAGAGGGATAGTGTTACATTGGAAGAGTGTTGCCAGAAGTTATGACCATAACCCATAATAAGATGAAAGACGTTCACCGCAATGCTCAAGCTCCTTACACTCATACTCACTATGAACACATCGTTAAGAGACACCTTATAGATAGGACAGAGCACGCAGCCTCTGATTTGATCCACGAATCCACCGGGATTCAATTCCTACTCGCGTTAGATATCACCCGTACCGGCAGAGGAATTATAAATTATAGGTATATTCATGCGCTAGCGAATCTGATAGATAATATCACCGAGATGTATGATGACACCTTCAGGTATACAGGGAGGGAGTTGCAAGCTTACAAAACGGAACTGATCCAGCACAGGATGGTTCTAAATTATATCACAGCGGTGACAGGCGGGTACTGTGTCACCTTGGCAACTCAATATGGTGTGAAGTGCTGCACGTACATCACAAACAGCACTGATGACCAAACCGAGGTCATAGATCAAAAGATGGACGATATCTTGCAATTGAAGTGGGAGTTCCGGAGGAGACACAACCTTACCCTTACTGCTGTGAGTAATGAACTGACCGGCTGGGTCTCATGGTTGAACCCACGCAATTGGTTCTCAGGTTTAGGAGAATGGGCACAAAATGTTATCGTGAGTGTAGGAAAGTTTCTCCTTTGTATCCTGGGAGTTGTCATAATGATTGGTTTGATATTTCAGTGTGTTCGAATTTTAACGCGGAGCAAGCACGGTACCAAAGTGATGAGTTTGAGGAGCGGGGGCATTGGTACAGCAACTGATTTAATTTATGACCCATCAATAGAGACAATGTTGTGATAAGACGTGATTCCACGGTCCGTTTCTTTCACCCGTTTCTCCTTTGTTTTCCCTCAGCAAAAATACACCCATCCGGAGAAGACTTCAATCAACACCCAAGAATGATTACGAAAATGTTATGTGAATGTATTGTACTTATGTGTCTTATCCTCATCTCTACAACCTTCAGGTAGTGACACACATAGTCGACAGGTGATATCCACATATTAGCATTCACATGTGTTCCCCCTCCATGTATCATCAACTAAATGTGCACCCCATTTGTTGGAACCAGAAGCCGAAAAGAGCTCGGTAGTGTTTGTTGGCCCACTTACAGACCCTTAATACGGGATGAGAAGGATTTAATGTATACTTCGCAATACCTCGAAGCTTATCTAGAACATATACGGCACGATGATACATGCCCCTCAGACATGGATTTCATACATGACAACAAAAGAAACTACTTGTTCAGCGCCTCAAACAAATCAATCATTTAAATAAAACCAACAAATTAAGGTACAACAGGCTCCTGAGACACTGCGTTTGCCATACCACTATGTGAGATGGATTGGAAGGCTATAGAGCAAGAAAAGTGGCTGCGCTGTGTGTCAGCAGCTATATAAAATAGAGAGCACAACGTATAAAATGTAAAGAATTTATTCTCTTAATCAATATAGTTATAAAACATGTAGGTTAATAATACACCTATATCTGTCTCAGGTGATGTAAAGGTTCAGCCGTGTGATAAAAATGGCTATCCAATATATTAAATCCTAATTGTGCAATAGGGAGGGAACAGGAGAATTTGTAGATGTAGTTCCAGATAAATGTAAACATATACTACCTCTCCGGCAAGGGCTGGTATAAACTTGTCCGGGCGTCCCCGGCTAGTGAGTCCTGCGTTGCCCGATGTTCTGCACAGAGGAGAGGAGTATTGCGGTGCCCAGTGCCGAGCACCTCCCAATAGAAAGAGATGTATAATCGTCTCCTGTATTCCTGATCGCCAGCCGGCGATGAAGCAAGCTGCTGAAATGCACAATGTGATTGCACAGCTGAGCGGAAAGGTGGGTAACCCAATGCTGAGTACCTGCCTCCAGGAGGAAATGTGCGGTCGTCTCCTGTTCTTGTGATCGCTGGCCAGCGGTGATAGCAAGCTGCTGTTGGAGAGTCAAAGGCGGTTTCTTGCCGTGGTCAGCCGGTCAGCTGGATGGAAGAGAAGCTGTGTGGATTGCACAGGATTAATTCACCTGGACCAGGTGTATGGAAGGCGGGGTCATACATACATACATGCTTTTACTATCCCACTAGGTCATACATTTCCCGCCTACACCTCTCCCCCTACCATCCAATTATTTTATGGATAATGTATTGTATAATTTTTATCCAACCATCTGTAGATATTGTATTGTATATTTTTCTGTATAAAGTTTAGATAGTGGCAGTTATTGTTGACTGCCAAAGGGTGGACTGTCAAAGTCGAAAAATATTGTAATGCGTATACCCTGTACTAACCCCATGCACATGCCCGCTGCTCGTGCACTCAGTCCGCCGTGCGTGCACATATCCGCAATTTGCGTAGGATCGCTCCGGCGATCATGCGCGTGATATGGGTATTTACGGCGGAGTTTGTGAGCGCGTAGGGGGTTATTAGAACATTACATATTTAACCCAAATAGTGCATTTTGTACCCATAGTTCCCCTACACCACATCAGCGAGTATCAATAGTTTAAACAATTCCAGGACTAAGGGATTCGCCTTTGCATGATAGGAAGGGTCAGATAAAGGTTGAAAGGTGATGTCTAGTATCCAGCTGTAGGGTATTTTGAGGGTAACATTCCGGTGTTGGTTAGAGAAAGATCGCATGTTCCTGCGTATAGTTATGTGCAAAAGTAGAATATAGATATTAACTGTATTTACTGTATATTATGTATGCGGCGGGAATCCAGAGGATACCACCCACAAGAGCAGTTGGGGAAAGACATCGCCCACCTTTTCAAATCAACCTATGACCTCACCTGTAATGAAAAGACACATCTCTGTGTCCAATGGACAATGAGATTACAGTG
Organism: Pseudophryne corroboree; assembly: GCF_028390025.1. Classification (NCBI taxonomy): domain Eukaryota; kingdom Metazoa; phylum Chordata; class Amphibia; order Anura; family Myobatrachidae; genus Pseudophryne; species Pseudophryne corroboree. The sequence goes on from NC_086449.1 coordinate 456,653,144, forward strand.
ACCATTGTATTGTGTATGTAAGTTGTGTATAAAAAGCCCATTGTTGCCTGGCCGGTCAGAAGACTCTGAACGCTTTCTATCTGACTAGCGGAGGACCGGCCGGGTTGCGCTTGTGAACATTCTCACGTATGTACATTCTCTGTATTCATTATTCTGTTTAGATTTATCTTGTTAGCCTGTAGTGTATGATTTGTACTGTTTTACCTTTTGGAATAATCCACGGTGGCCTTAGAACCCTGTGGTTTCAACTACAAATCGGTGTTGTGTCTTCACTTTCCTGCAAGGGTCTTAAAGTGTATTTATCTGTATAAGGTGTATAGGTATTGATAAGGTGTACGCACTGTGGGTACTTTTTTTTTTTTTTTTAAAGTTAGAATTTTTATTGAGGTTGATCAGTAATCATAACATTAACAAGAACAAACTTGTGCAGAGTAACGATATTGAACAAGAAAACAAACATTTTACATACCAAATCAGAACAATAGAGATATTTCCATGAAATTATAGGCCAACAGGTACTAGTAACATGCACCCTGCATAACTCTAATCGCGTTTCTGACCTTTCTCATTTTATTTTACCGATATAGTATAAAATTTATACCAAATCAGAGTGTAATCTTGTGAAGAGTAAAAGTAAGAAAGAAAAAGAAAAGGAAGGAGGAGAGGAAACTAGAGAATGTATCATAATAAAAGGGGAACGTTGGGGAAGTTACAAATAAGGAGACAAGAGAATAGGAACAGTCCACTGTTTTAGTAACAGAGGGGGAGACAACAGAGGTGATAGAGGTATTAGCAAAGTTAGCAGTGTTAGCAGTATCAACATAGTCCGGGCATCAATAAAGACCGAGCGAGGTACCAAGGAGACCAGATGTTGTGGAACTGGGCCACAGTGTTATTCCTCAGGCTTGTAATATATTCCATACTGGCGATATAATTAATTTTGGATATCAGTAATGCCTTGGAGGGAGGTTTATGGTCTTTCCAGCATTTAGCGATCAGAGATTTAGCCGCTATGCAAAGTAGCATGGTAAGCTTGTCTTGGGTTTTGGGTAGTAATGGTATGGGAGCATGCAGTAGGGCAGTTTCAGGGGAGAGGTCTAGATTATGTCCGCATGTTTGAGCAATAAGTGCTCCTACCATTTTCCAAAAAGGGCGAATAGAGGGGCACGTCCACCATATGTGGAAAAAGGTGCCCTCCTCTCCACAGAGTCTCCAACACAGATTTGATGTCGTAGGGTAAATGGAATGAAGTCTGGAGGGAACTAAGTACCACCTGGTGTAGACCTTATAGCATGTTTCCCTGAGTGCCACACTAATGGAGGCTTTAGCGATGCGCATTCTGATTTCTTCCCATTGATCATCTTCCAACGGATGGGAGAGATCTGATTCCCAGGCTAGTTCATGGGGTTCACGGGCAGGGGGATCTGGGGTCAGAATAGAGTTGTATATTGTTGAGATATTCCCCTTTTTGTTAATTGAAAGTAAACACATATGTTCAAAGGAGGTGCGTGGTTTCAAAGGTGCAGTTTTAAGCTGAGATTTGAGAAAGCTAAGAATTTGGATGTAATGGTAATGACACGAAGATGGCAAACCAAGGCGTTCCTGAAAATCCCTAAAGAGGTCGGTGCTGAGTGGCCTTTAATATGAATAAATCTCGTGATACCCTGAGATTGCCATGGGGCTGCTATTTTTAGCTCGCAGCCTGGGGGAAAGGCAGGGTGTCCCCAGATAGGTGTTAAAGGTGAGGGGTATGAGGATAAATTGTAGGTGCTGCGGAGTTTGTCCCATAATCCAAGGGTAAATTTAATCGTGGGGATTGAATAGGCCGAGGCTGGTCTGCAGGACCTGGGGAGCCATAGAAGAGAGTCGAGGGGGACGCCCTGATATATTGAATTCTCAATATCGACCCATTTTCTGTTCCCTTGAGGGGAATGCCAGGATACCATGTGATTAAGGTGACAGGCATTAAAATAAGCTTGAAGGTTAGGATATCCCAATCCGCCTAAGGTAGCACTCTTAGTCAACAGTGTTCGTCTTAATCGAGACTTACGATGAGCCCAGATAAATTTGTTGCACAGTGATTGCAATGAGGTCAGAGTCACTCGGGGCACCATTATCGGAATGGTCTGAAATAGGAAAAGAATGCGGGGAAGGAAATTCATTTTCAGGGCGTTAATCCGTCCAATCCATGAAATGAATAATCTGTCCCATTTATCCAGGTATTGGGTGAGCGTTTTAATCAAAGGAACAAAATTAGTCTGGTAGAGGCTGGTGTAGGATTTAGTAATGAATATGCCGAGGTATTTGATAGCCGAGGGTCTCCAAAGAAAAGGGAAAGAGGAGGTTAGAATCAAGTGGGTCTGGGGTGGGATATTAAATGCAAGGGCCTCTGATTTGGTGTGGTTTATTTTGTAACCCGAGAGGGAACCGTATAGTAGTAATTCTTTTTGTAGATTAGGAAGAGAGATCAAAGGGTTAGATAAGGTCAAGAGCACGTCATCCGCAAATAAAGATATTTTATATGAGCTCTGCCCCACTGTAATCCCCCCAATGTCCGTATTAAGTCTAATACGGGCCGCAAGAGGTTCGATGCATAAAGCAAAAAGTAGGGGCGAAAGAGGGCAGCCCTGGCGAGTACCATTCTTCAAACTAAATCGAGGTGAGCTCAATCCATTGGTCAGGACCATAGATGAGGGGTTGGAGTAGAGGGCCTCTATTGCAGTGATGAAATGACCATGGAGGCCAAATGTAGATAAAGTGGAAAACAAAAAGGGCCAGGAAATGCGATCAAATGCCTTTTCGGCGTCTAGCGCCAAGGCAATCGCTGGTGTTTTCGCCGAGTTTATTTGGTGAATCAAATTAATAGTGCGTCTGGTATTGTCCGAGGCCTGGCGGCCAGGGATAAATCCCACTTGGTCAGGATCTATTAATGATGGCAACACAGCGTTCAGACGAGTTGCTAGTATTTTGGCAAAAAGTTTGAGATCAGTATTTATCAAAGATATGGGTCTGTAATTTGTGCAATGCGAGGGATCTTTTCCGGGCTTCGGGATTACAATAATGCGGGACGTCGTGGAGTCAGTATGGAAGGGTGTGCCCCGTAATATTTTATTAAACAGGGAGATCATATGAGGGATGAGTTGAGGGGCGAAGGTTTTGTAATACACCATCGGATAGCCGTCCGGACCAGGTGCTTTTGAAGGTTTCTGGGTTTTCAGAGCCGCGTCAATTTCCTCAGCAGAAATATCAGCATTGAGAGTAGAGTTAGTTTCCTCGTCTATATGAGGAAGAGCGCATGAATCTAGATATTGTTGTGCCTGGTTGGCTTGTGCTAAGGGGTCGGACGGGGGATCAAGGTTGTTGAGTGTCCTATAGTAGTCAAAGAAGATATTATAAATTTTTTGGGGGTCGTAGGTAATGTTACCTGAAGGTTGTCTAATAGTATGGATGCATTGGTTAGCTTTTTTGGCACGTAATTGGTTAGCTAATAAAGTATGTGCCTTGTTACTTTTATCGTAAAATGATTGATTGGCCCATCGAAGCGAGCGCTCAATATTCTCTGCTAAGAGGGATTGTAGTTCATCTCGTGCTTTAGAAAGTTCGGCTAGAGTTTTTTTAGAGCGTGTGCGCTTATGGTCCTGATCCAATGTTGCAATATTATCCGTTAACAGGGCAATTTGGTTTTCTCGGGTTCTCTTACGGCGGGATGCAAATTGGATAATGGATCCCCTGATAACCGCCTTATGGGCTTCCCATATAGTGGCTATATTGCAGTCGCCTTCTACGTTAACCGCAAAATAATCCCGAAGCTCTGTTTTAATTAAGTCCTGGAACCTAGGGATCTTCAATAGTGTCTCGTTTAGCCTCCATGTCGGTCTACCATCAGGGATATCAAAAATGTCGAATGTCGCAAGTAAAGCTGCGTGGTCTGTCCAGGTAAGTGGGACTATAGAGGAAGAGCGAGCGGTGCGGGAGAGGGGTGCACAACTCAGGAACATATCAATACGAGAGTACACATCGTGCGGATTAGAATAGAAGGTATAGTCCCTGGTGGTCGGGTTAAGGAATCGCCAGACATCGAACAAACCAGCCTCGGCCATGCCCCTGTGCAATACGGAGGAATTCGGGGTTTGACTACTACGCAAGGGACCGGACCTGTCCATGCCCGTGAGAGCCATATTGAAATCGCCACCCACGAGTATTTTACCTCGTCTATATGAGTAAAGGTCGTGGAAAAACTTACGAAAGAATTTGGATTGGGCAGTGTTTGGAGAGTACAGGTTAGCCAAGGTAACCTCCTCGTGTCCAATTTTTCCTCTCACCATCACATAACGGCCTTCATTGTCGTGCTTACAGTCTAGGAATTGGAAAGGGACGGACCCCCTTATTAAGATAGCCACCCCGTGTTTTTTTGCTGTATGATTGGAATACCAGGCCATAGGAAATTGTTTAGATGTCAGGGAGGGATGGGAATCTGATTTCAAGTGTGTCTCCTGTAAGAAAATTACGTCACCTTTCAATGTTTTGAGAGATCTGTGGAGATGAGAGCGTTTCTGAGGAGTGTTCAGCCCTTTGACATTAATGGACAGGCACTTTAGCGGCATGATTGAAGCTGAGGAGGGGGTAATTCGCTGGAGATCCCTAGGGTCCCGGACTCTGCTAATACGAATGAGAGAGACAGAAGAAGAAAAAAAAAAAAAAGAGCAAAATATGAGTGTATGATTCTGTATACGAACAATATTAGTTAAATGAATCAATCTTTCTGTGATTATAGGGGTGTTAATACACAGGTGTACTGTAACCGGGGTCTAAGAGAGGAGGGGAACAGAAGAAAGAGGAACAAAAAAGAATAAAGCAGACGTAGTATCCAGTAGGCAGGATACTCGGCTGCCAAGGTTGAGCTCTCAAAGAAAAGAAAAATGAGAGAGCTCGCTGGCGGGACACAAATGCAATATAACAGACAAGGGTATTACCCCTCTATGCTTGTTAATAACTTTAATCCCTAAGATTCGGGGGTGGAGGTATCAAGATAAAGCACTGACGCCCCCCACCCGGAACCACTAACAAACAGAACGGGCGGACCATTGTGTAGCACACTAAGACCTACTTCAGGGGCGAAATATTCTTAAATGTAGAACTCAATAATATAAGTGATCATATAACAAATAATAACCATTTAGTAATAACAATAAAACCAATGGTATGATCGCTGGACAGGTCGGCGGCCAGAGACAGCCCTCTTGGTTTCGGAAAAAGATTCAATCCGTTAATTTGTCTATACGGCAATGGCTCCAAGCCGCCAACCAGCACAGCGAGACAACAACTTAGTGCTACGTGAGGCATAAAGGTCCACCAACAAGAACCTTCTAAGAAGAAAATTAATGAGCATTTGTGTATGGAACGGTACCTAAAACAGGGTTTACATAACAGTTGAGCAAGATTGAGAACAAGATCAGTTAGGTTAAACGTTATAAAAACATTGAAATTAAACGAAAGGAGCTTCACGTCTATGAGGCAGCAGCCGGAATCAGCTGCAACTTTCGAAGCAATTTGTCCCCATCATCAGGAGAGCGAATGGTGTAAATTTTGCCATCAATCTCCACAATGAGGCGGAAAGGGAATCCCCAGCGATATTTATAACCATTGTCACGCAGTGTGGAGGTAACAGAGCGTAAATCACGTCGTTTAGCAATGGTCACTGGTGACAGATCTTGATAAATCTGAAGTCGGGAGTCTTCAAATAAAATTGAGGTTGAGTTTCTGCACGCCAGAGTTATGCTATTTTTAATCTTGAAGGACAGAAATCGGAGAATAACATCGCGGGGAGGCTCCGAGTCCTTTGGTTTAGGTCTCAGGGCGCGATGGGCTCTCTCTATCGAGATGGCAGAATTTGAAAGCGACGGGACCAGGTGTAGAAACAAGCGTTGGAGGTATGGTTCCAATTCAGAGGCTGTGATAGATTCAGGGACATTGCGGATGCGTAAATTGTTCCGCCTTTCGCGATTTTCGCTGTCCTCAACTTTATCCTTAAGGAGTTCCAGTTCGCTGGATAGGTAACTCATGTCCTCTCCCACTTGTTTGTGGAGATTTTGTTGGTGGTCCACCCGTGATTTTAGCGCAGTTGTGCGGGAGTCCAGTGCCGCCATGTCGGATTTTAATTCCCCGATCGCTGTCTGGAGAGCTGTCGTAAATGAACTCTTGAGGTCTAGTATCATGTTTTGGAGGGACTGGATGTCCGCCTTGGTTGAGGGTGCATCCGTCTGGTCCATGATGGGGGTGGGCATCGGTGAGGATGGAGACGAAGCTTCTGACGGTTTTTCCCGGTGTGAGAAGTGTGGTGAGATATCTTGTGAAGCTCCTGATTTTTTTGCTCTGGTGTTCGCTCTGCTCATAATATCAGGTGAAAGTAGAAGGTCCGTTTAAGGAGTGGTAACAAGAATGGTCCACCTGTATGTTACGTGTTTAACAGTTGGTCCGGGTGAGGGGGAAGTCAGGCATCCGTGAAATTACATTATTTATAGGACTTAGGTCCCATTAATCTATGAAGACGGTGAGAGGGGTCCACGGGAGAGTGTCCTAATTTACAACACACTTTTCTGTGGTTGTATAAGATGTAGTGTAAGAGATAAAAAATAGCAGCTGCGGGGTAAAGATTTTGACTGGATTCCTTGTGTTAATAGGGAAATTGAATTTTCACAGCTCCAGCAGGGGCAGCAGAGTGCAGATAAGATAAAATGTGCCTGATCTGCCACCTCCAAGATGGCCGCCGTCAATGGTGTGTGGAGGGACTTCTTCTGGGCTTCCACAGCGGTGCCCCCAGGGGTTTATTTTACTTTTGGATGCCCCCAGGTCCCTCAGCGATCTCCGTCCGTCCCCCCCGCCTGTTACCGTGTCCGGCAAGCTTCTCTAAGCGGTGTAGCGCCTGTGTTCCTTCAGACGCCACACCCAAAATGGCCGCCGCCACCGGAGCTCCGTGACTCTGATCGGCTCTGGCCCTGCACCTTCAGGAGCTCTTAATTTCTCCACAGCTGCCCTGTCAGGTCTCCCCAGGCAAGGGGTACGAGATGTGATGGCGGGATAAGTCTGGGGGCAGTGTTTTAGCGGCCGGCGGCGGGTGATCTCGGGCAGGGGTAGTAATAAATTTAGGCCCCGGCTTCACCTCACAGGGAAGGCCGCAACCCGCAAGCACAGGGCAAGCCCCTGCTCCGGCTCCGCAGCTCACTCCCTTGGTGCCCTAACTAACAGGGGTAACTGTGGGGTGATATGGGGGAGAGATAGGTGGGGTAAAAGCTGGTTTGAGGGGTTAAAGGGGTTTAAATCGGCAGGAGCTCCCTCGGGACACTTCCTCTCAGTTAGGCCTCTAGCCACGCCCCCGCACTGCGGGTACTTTATACCGTCAGCGCTACTTAAGGTTTAAGGTATAACATCATTGCAGTACTTTGCTGCTAAGGGTCTAAAGTGTAATCATATCATTGCATTGTATCATTAACAAGGTTTAAAGGTTATCAATTATGTGTGCGCACGCTGTGTGTACTCTGTACACTCAGCGCGGCGTGTGTACGCCAAGTACGTACCACGTGCGAGACTCTGTACGCAAATAGCTTACAAAGTGCGTAGCACGTGTATTCAGTCTAGCGGCTATAGCGGCTCCACGTTAAAAGTGTATTTAGAGATATAGCTTTACGGTCTAAGATAATATCGACATTATCAGGGGCCATGTATCGTGAGATTTTGGGCAAAAACCTCCTTCCCTCAGTAAGAGCATTGAAGATGGAACGTGGCTGGGTCTTCCAGCATGGCAATGATCCCAAACACGCAATTAATGAGTGGCTCCATAAGAAGCATTTCAAGGTCCTGGAGTGGCCTAGCCAGTCTCCAGACCTCAACCCAATAGAAAATCTGAGGAGGGAGTTGAAAGTCTGTGTTGCATGACAGATCTAGAGAAGATCTGCATGGAAGAGTGGGCCAAAATACCTGCTACAGTGTGTGCAAACCTGGTCAAGAACTACAGGAAACGTTTGACCTCTGTAATTTCCAACCAAGGTTATATTACAAAGTATTGAGTTAAACTTTTTGATTGTCCAAATATTTATTTTCCACAAGAATATACAAATAAGTTGATTAGGAAATCATATTGTATGATTTTTAGTTTTTTTTTTCAGATTCTGTCTCTCACAGTTGAAGTGTACCTATGATGGAAATTACAGACCTCTCTCATCTTTTTAAGTAAGTCAACTTGCACAATCGGTGGCTGTCCAAATACTTTTTGCCCCAGTGTGTGTGTGTGTGTGTGTGTGTGTGTGTGTGTGTGTGTATAAATAATGGGATGTGGTCATGTGACTGGCGCCCGGGATCCCGGCGGTCACCATGCCGACGCTGGAATCCTGAGTGCTCAAAATGCGGTCAGTCAGAATGCCTACCCACTGGCTCTATTCCTACTCTTATAGAGTGGGAATAGAACCTGCGGCGAGCCAACGATCCTGCAGGGGGCTTTGTTGCGCTCGCCCCCTACCACCCCCCATCCCCACACACACCCCACCTAACCTCGGGGCATTCTGCTGCCGGTAGTAAAGACTTACTAATTTCTCTGACGTCCTAGTGGATGCTGGGAACTCCGTAAGGACCATGGGGAATAGACGGGCTCCGCAGGAGACTGGGCACTCTAAAAGAAAGATTAGGTACTATCTGGTGTGCACTGGCTCCTCCCTCTATGCCCCTCCTCCAGACCTCAGTTAGAATCTGTGCCCGGCCAGAGCTGGGTGCTCCTAGTGAGCTCTCCTGAGCTTGCTAGAGAAGAAAGTATTTGTTAGGTTTTTTATTTTCAGTGAGATCTGCTGGCAACAGACTCACTGCTACGTGGGACTGAGGGGAGAGAAGCAAACCTACCTGCTTGCAGCTAGCTTGTGCTTCTTAGTCTACTGGACACCATTAGCTCCAGAGGGTTCGAACACAGGGCCTGACCTCGATCGTCCGTTCCCGGAGCCGCGCCGCCGTCCCCCTTGCAGAGCCAGAAGACAGAAGAGAAGCGATGAAATCGGCGGCAGAAGACTCCTGTCTTCATTAAGGTAGCGCACAGCACCGCAGCTGTGCGCCATTGCTCCCACAGCACACCACACACTCCGGTCACTGTAGGGTGCAGGGCGCTGGGGGGGGGGGGGGCGGGGGCGGGGGCCCTGGGCAGCAATTATAATACCTTTTGGCACTTAAAATACACATAATACAGTCTGAAAACTGTATATGTGTAAAAAACCCCGCCATTAAGTTACATAAAACGCGGGACAGAAGCCCGCCGCTGAGGGGGCGGGGCCTTCTTCCTCAGCACACCAGCGCCATTTTCCCTTCACAGCTCCGCTGGAAGCAGCTCCCAAGGCTCTCCCCTGCAGTATCCTGATACAAGAAGGGTAAAAAAGAGAGGGGGGGCACATAAATTTAGGCGCAAATAAGATATTTAAGCAGCTATTGGGTAAATCACTTTTATAGTGTAAATCCCTGTGTTATATAGCGCTGTGGTGTGTGCTGGCATACTCTCTGTCTCCCCAAAGGACTTTGTGGGGTCCTGTCCTCAGTCTGAGCATTCCCTGTGTGTGTGCGGTGTGTCGGTACGGCTGTGTCGACATGTTTGATGAGGAGGGTTACGTGGAGGCGGAGCAGGGGCAGATAAGTGTGGTGTCGCCCCCGACGGGGCCGACACCTGATTGGATGGATATGTGGAAGGTTTACCGACAGTGTCAACTCCTTACATAAAAGTGTATTAAGAAAGAATTAGACCAGAAGATGTGCGCTAATCTGATTAGAGTAAATATGAAATGGTACTTCCCTTACAGAACCTCTGTCGTGGGATTTACCGCATATTTCAAACAACATGGATCCATATGTGGGAAGAAAATAGACATATATAGTGTAGTGTGTTTAAAACAATACAATTTAATACAATACACTAACGAATCACAGTAAAACCATTGATTATAGATTGCTGCAAACAAATGGTGGTAGATGGGAAATTACCAGAGGATGGTAAAATGAATGCTTTAAATAATATATTTAAACTCCTGTTTGCTGGTGAGTATTTCTAAAACATCAAAATCTTGAAGTCAAGTGAAGGTGGAGGTTTACCAGATTTCAATGAAGTGAGTGCGTTTAAGATGTTGTCCAGGGGAGATATCGGCTCCGGAACCTATTCTCCAAAGTCCACAACACTCCGTCCGTCTGGAAAAACTCCCCTCATCAGTGGTTAGCTTGTCATACAGTGCCGACGCGTTTCGGGATCTCTCCCTTCATCAAGGCTGCATGACAAGCACTAAACAGAATGAGCTATTTAAGCTATTGGTGAGAATCACATCCGGGTCAAGAGGTCATATCCTGGTCATAAAAAATACCATATAAAACATAAATAATACCCTTAATTTATACAATATCACTCACTCTGGATATTATAAATCCAAGGAATTAATATAAAAAACATTTGAATCAATTGGAAAAACATTTATATAAAAAAATCGAAATTCCCGGAAGTAGTTTTTTCCTTACTTCCGGTCCGGCGGAACTAGTCTTTCATATTGTTACATAAAGTCCCATTATGTAGTCCTTTATAAATTCCCAGATGTCAGCATTGGTGGTCACAGTGGATAAAACGAGTGTGTTCTAAGTTTATAGTGCTCCGCGGTTCTCCGCCGGGCACTTCCGGTAAATGGAACGCAAGGTGAACCGCAAGCCGGCTTCCTGTGACGCACTTCCTGTTCGCGTCCGAGAGCCGTAAATCCTATCCATTGCAGACTAAGGGCAAATCCTGAGTCTGCAATGTGCCTAAATAGAACATAACATAATAGGCTCAGCACATAAAAAGAGAGTTTCTAAATACATAATCTAGAAAGGAAATGTATAATATGAAAAATACAAAGAGTTCCTAATAACAAGAACACGTGACCACACTGTATTAATAGATGTATGAATAAAAATCTAAATAGAATGAATATGGCTAAAAATAACTTTTTAGATTAAATGAAAATGGTGAGAAGTGATTGAACATAATAAGTATGGTCAAAAGACAGTGGAAGCGGAGAAGGCGAGGTGGGGGGGTGGGGTGGGGAATAGCTTCAGAGGAACCATTTTAGTTCAAAGTCTGCATTTAAGCCGTTTGGGATGAGGCTTTTTAGTCTATAAATCCATTTCATTTCTGTTTTGGCAAGTCTTGTTGTTTCGTCCCTGTGTCTCCAAGAATTTTTTATATTTTCAATTGCCAGAAACTGTAGAATATGTTTAATGGAGGAATTGTGTTTATCTTTAAAGTGACTGGATAGAGGGTGTGTCATAACTCCTTTCTTAATATTTCTTTATATGTTCACTTAAACGGGTTTTCAGTGCCCGACTAGTTTTTCCCACATAGAACATATGGCAAATGCACTCTATAAGGTAGATCACATTTGTAGTATGGCAGGTCATAAAATTGTGAAGTTTATGTGAAGTCCCATTTGCAGTAAACTCTTCATATTTTGACTTGGTTGTTCGTACTTCCCGGCAAGCTTGACATGTTCCACATCTGTAGAAGCCCTTACTCCTAATCGGGTGGTGATCTTGCGATGATAGCGCACTTTTAGTCAGCTTACTTTTTAAGTTTGGTGCTTTGAGAATCAAAGCAAATCTAAATAAGCTACTACAATCTCATTTAGACAAGAATACACTCACAAAAAAAGAATTTGAATTCTTAAATGTCTCTGAACCCTCAATACCTACAATTTACATCTTACCAAAAATCCATAAAAGTGTGACAAAACCCCCGGGGAGACCGATTGTGGCAGGGATTGGAAGCCTAGCTGCAAACTTATCCGAATACATTGACGCTCATCTACAACCCCTGGTAAGCAACACAGAATTCCATCTGAAGGATACAACAGATACATTACAAAAGCTTAAGAACAACAATTGGAACAATAATATGTTTATGACAACGGCAGATGTGGAAGCCCTATATACCAACATCCCTCACGAAAAAGGGATAGAAGCAGTCAAGTACTACCTGGATAAGACGGATCTTACAGAGAACAAAAAGGATCTACTGCTACAAGGCATCACTTTTATATTAAAAAATAATTACTTTTATTTCAATGGATCCTACTACAATCAATTGATCGGCACAGCTATGGGCACTAAATTCGCGCCTAGTTTCGCAAACTTGTATATGTCTTATTGGGAAGAGAAACAGGTGAAAACAAACCCTAATTACAAGAAAAATCTTAAATTATGGTTCCGTTATATAGATGACATCATATTTTTTTGGGAAGGCCCACAAGAGGAACTTGAATGTTACTGCCAATCATTGAATAACAACGATTTCAATCTGGTTCTCGGTTGCACAACAAGCCAAAAAGAAATACATTTTCTGGATCTCAATATTTATATTGAAGAAGGTAAAATAGAGACGAAATGTTATAAAAAAAACCACTGACGCTAATAATTACATAGACATATCGAGTGAACATCATATGAATTGGCTGAATAGCGTCCCAAAAAGCCAATTTCTCAGGCTGAGAAGAAATTGCAGCAAGATAAACATATGTGAAGAACAAATTGACCAGATGAAAAGAGGTTTCGAAGAAAAAGGATATGATAAAGACCGACTGGGAAAATTTAAAGAGGAAGTTTTGAGTAAAGATAGAGTAGAGCTCCTTAAAGGAAAAGATAAAAGAAAACCTGAGTAGGGTCGGCACAAATTGGCCTTTATTACACAATATACTCAACAACACAAAAAGATCGAATCAATAGTGAAGAAACATTGGCACCTTCTGCAGAGGGATCCACTATTAAAGGACACTATACCAGCAAGGCCCAAATTCATATATCGCAAAGCACCAAACTTAAAAAGTAAGCTGACTAAAAGTGCGCTATCATCGCAAGATCACCACCCGATTAGGAGTAAGGGCTTCTACAGATGTGGAACATGTCAAGCTTGCCGGGAAGTACGAACAACCAAGTCGAAATATGAAGAGTTTACTGCAAATGGGACTTCACATAAACTTCACAATTTTATGACCTGCCATACTACAAATGTGATCTACCTTATAGAGTGCAGTTGCCATATGTTCTATGTGGGAAAAACTAGTCGGGCATTGAAAACCCGTTTAAGTGAACATATAAGAAATATTAAGAAAGGAGTTTATGACACACCCTCTATCCAGTCACTTTAAAGATAAACACAATTCCTCCACTAAACATATTCTACAGTTTCTGGCAATTGAAAATATAAAAAATTCTTGGAGACACAGGGACGAAACAACAAGACTTGCCAAAACAGAAATGAAATGGATTTATAGACTAAAAAGCCTCATCCCAAACGGCTTAAATGCAGACTTTGAACTAAAATGGTTCCTCTGAAGCTATTCCCCCCCCCCCACCCCCCCCACCTCGCCTTCTCCGCTACCACTGTCTTTTGACCATACTTATTATGTTCAATCACTTCTCACCATTTTCATTTAATCTAAAAAGTTATTTTTAGCCATATTCATTCTATTTAGATTTTTATTCATACATCTATTAATACAGTGTGGTCACGTGTTCTTGTTATTAGGAACTCTTTGTATTTTTCATATTATACATTTCCTTTCTAGATTATGTATTTAGAAACTCTCTTTTTATGTGCTGAGCCTATTATGTTATGTTCTATTTAGGCACATTGCAGACTCAGGATTTGCCCTTAGTCTGCAATGGATAGGATTTACGGCTCTCGGACGCGAACAGGAAGTGCGTCACAGGAAGCCGGCTTGCGGTTCACCATGCGGTTCACCATGCGTTCCATTTACCGGAAGTGCCCGGTGGAGAACCGCGGAGCACTATAAACTTAGAACACACTCGTTTTATCCACTGTGACCACCAATGCTGACATCTGGGAATTTATAAAGGACTACATAATGGGACTTTATGTAACAATATGAAAGACTAGTTCCGCCGGACCGGAAGTAAGGAAAAAACTACTTCCGGGAATTTCGATTTTTTTATATAAATGTTTTTCCAATTGATTCAAATGTTTTTTATATTAATTCCTTGGATTTATAATATCCAGAGTGAGTGATATTGTATAAATTAAGGGTATTATTTATGTTTTATATGGTATTTTTTATGACCAGGATATGACCTCTTGACCCGGATGTGATTCTCACCAATAGCTTAAATAGCTCATTCTGTTTAGTGCTTGTCATGCAGCCTTGATGAAGGGAGAGATCCCGAAACGCGTCGGCACTGTATGACAAGCTAACCACTGATGAGGGGAGTTTTTCCAGACGGACGGAGTGTTGTGGACTTTGGAGAATAGGTTCCGGAGCCGATATCTCCCCTGGACAACATCTTAAACGCACTCACTTCATTGAAATCTGGTAAACCTCCACCTTCACTTGACTTCAAGATTTTGATGTTTTAGAAATACTCACCAGCAAACAGGAGTTTAAATATATTATTTAAAGCATTCATTTTACCATCCTCTGGTAATTTCCCATCTACCACCATTTGTTTGCAGCAATCTATAATCAATGGTTTTACTGTGATTCGTTAGTGTATTGTATTAAATTGTATTGTTTTAAACACACTACACTATATATGTCTATTTTCTTCCCACATATGGATCCATGTTGTTTGAAATATGCGGTAAATCCCACGACAGAGGTTCTGTAAGGGAAGTACCATTTCATATTTACTCTAATCAGATTAGCGCACATCTTCTGGTCTAATTCTTTCTTAATACGCTTCCGTTTGGGTACTGGGGTTACCTTTCTGACCAGTCGGGCTGCAGCTTATATATCGGTTGGCGCCACGACTCTTCTCTATCCTACACTATATTCCTTACATAAAAGGTTCGATGACGCAGCAGCCTTGGGACAGCCGGGGTCTCAGCCCGCGCCTGCCCAGGCGACTCAGAAGCCGTCAGGGGCTCATAAACGCCCGCTAGCTCAGATGGTAGACACAGATGTCGACACGGAGTCTGACTCCAGTGTAGATGAGGATGAGACAAATGTACAGTCTACAAAAGCCATCCGATGCATGATTACTGCAATGAAAGATGTATTGCACATTTCTGATATTAACCCGGTTACCACCAAGAGGGGTATTATGTTTGGGGAGAAAAAGCAGCCAGTGACTTTTCCCCCATCTGATGAATTAAATGATTTGTGTGAAGAAGCGTGGAGTTCCCCTGATAAGAAACTAGTGATTTCTAAGAGGTTACTGATGGCGTACCCTTTCCCGCCAACGGATAGGTTACGTTGGGAAACATCCCCTAGGGTGGACAAGGCGCTAACACGCTTATCTAAAAGGGTGGCACTGCCGTCTCAGGATACGGCCGCCCTAAAGGAGCCTGCGGATAGAAAGCAGGAAGCTATCCTGAAGTCTGTATATACACACTCTGGTACTCTACTGAGACCTGCTATTGCTTCAGCCTGGATGTGTAGTGCTGCAGCAGCATGGACTGATACCCTGTCAGACAACATTGATTCCCTCGACAGGGATACTGTTTTGCTAACCATCGAACATATAAAAGACGTCTTATATATGCGGGATACCCAGAGGGACATTTGCCTGCTGGCATCTAGAATTAATGCAATGTCCATTTCTGCCAGGAGAGTATTATGGACTCGGCAGTGGACAGGTGATGCTGATTCTAAAAAACACATGGAGGTTTTGCCTTATAAGGGTGAGGATTTGTTTGGGGACAGTCTCTCGGACCTCGTATCCACAGCAACTGCTGGGAAGTCGACTTTTTTACCTCAGGTTCCCTCACAGCCTAAGAAAGCACCGTATTATCAAGTGCAGTCCTTTCGGCCTCAGAAAGGCAAGCGGGTCAGAGGAGCATCCTTTCTGGCCAGAGGCAAGGGTAGAGGAAAGAAGCTGCACCAGGCAGCCAGTTACCAGGAACAAAAATCCTCCCCTGCTTCCACTAAGTCCACCGCATGACGTTGGGGCTCCACAGGCGGAGCCAGGTACGGTGGGGGCGCGTCTCCGAAACTTCAGCAACCAGTGGGTTCGCTCACAAGTGGATCTCTGGGCTGTACAAATTGTATCTCAGGGATACAAGCTGGAGTTTGAGGCGACTCCCCCTCGCCGTTACCTCAAATCAGCCTTGCCAGCTGCTCCCAGGGAAAGGGAGGTAGTACTGGCGGCAATTCACAAGCTGTACCTCCAGCAGGTTATAATCAAGGTCCCCCTCCTTCAACAGGGCAGGGGTTACTATTCCACAATGTTTGTGGTACCGAAACCAGACGGTTCGGTGAGACCCATTCTGAATTTAAAATCCTTGAACACTTATATAAAGAAGTTCAAGTTCAAAATGGAATCGCTCAGGGCGGTTATTGCAAGCCTGGAAGAGGGGGATTTTCTGGTGTCGCTGGACATCAAGGATGCTTACTTGCATGTCCCCATTTACCCACCTCACCAGGAATACCTCAGGTTTGTGGTACAGGACTGTCATTACCAATTCCAGACGTTGCCGTTTGGTCTCTCCACGGCACCGAGAATATTTACCAAGGTAATGGCCGAAATGATGATACTCCTTCGGAAGAAGGGAGTTATAATTATCCCGTACTTGGACGATCTCCTCATAAAGGCGAGGTCCAGAGAGCAGTTGTTGGTCAGCGTAGCACTCTCTCAGGAAGTGTTGCAACAGCACGGCTGGATTCTGAATATCCCAAAGTCGCAGTGGATTCCTGCGACGCGTCTGCTTTTCCTGGGCATGAATCTGGACACAGAACAGAAGAAGGTGTTTCTCCCGGTGGAGAAGGCCCAGGAATTGTCATCTCTGGTCAGGGACCTCCTGAAACCAAAACAGGTGTCGGTGCATCACTGCACGCGAGTCCTGGGAAAGATGGTGGCTTCTTACGAAGCAATTCCCTTCGGCAGGTTCCATGCAAGGATCTTTCAGTGGGATCTGTTGGAAAAATGGTCCAGATCGCATCTTCAGATGCATCGGTTGATCACCCTGTCCCCAAGGGCCAGGGTGTCTCTGCTGTGGTGGCTGCAGAGTGCTCATCTTCTCGAGGGCCGCAGGTTCGGCATACAGGACTGGGTCCTGGTGACCACGGATGCAAGCCTCCGAGGATGGGGGGCAGTCACTCAGGGAAGAAACTTCCAAGGACAGTGGTCAAGTCTGGAGACTTCACTACACATAAATATACTGGAACTAAGGGCCATTTACAACGCCCTGAGTCAAGCAGAGCCCCTGCTTCAAAACCACCCAGTACTGATTCAATCAGACAACATCACGGCGGTCGCCCATGTAAACCGCCAGGGCGGCACGAGAAGCAGGATGGCAATGGCAGAAGCCACAAGGATTCTTCGATGGGCACTGTCAGCAGTGTTCATTCCGGGAGTGGACAACTGGGAAGCAGACTTCCTCAGCAGGCACGACCTCCACCCGGGAGAGTGGGGACTTCATCAAGAAGTCTTCACACAGATTGTAAATCGCTGGGAACTGCCACGGGTGGACATGATGGCGTCCCGCCTCAACAAAAAGCTAAAAAAAATATTGCGCCAGGTCAAGGGACCCTCAGGCAATAGCTGTGGACGCACTAGTGACACCGTGGGTGTACCAGTCGGTTTATGTGTTCCCTCCTCTTCCTCTCATACCCAAGGTACTGAGGATAGTAAGAAAGAGAGGAGTAAGAACTATACTCATCGTTCCGGATTGGCCAAGAAGAACTTGGTACCCAGAACTACAAGAAATGATCTCAGAGGACCCATGGCCTCTGCCTCTCAGACAGGACCTGTTACAGCAGGGCCCTGTCTGTTCCAAGACTTACCGTGGCTGCGTTTGACGGCATGGCGGTTGAACGCCGGATCCTAACTGAAAAGGGCATTCCAGATGAAGTGATTCCTACGCTGATAAAAGCTAGGAAGGATGTGACGGCAAAGCATTATCACCGCATATGGCGGAAATATGTCGCTTGGTGTGAGGCCAGGAAGGCCCCAACAGAGGAATTGCAGCTGGGTCGATTCCTGCACTTCCTACAGTCAGGGATGACTATGGGCCTAAAATTGGGGTCCATAAAGGTCCAGATTTCGGCCCTATCTATTTTCTTTCAAAAAGAACTGGCTTCACTGCCTGAAGTTCAGACGTTTGTAAAGGGAGTGCTGCATATTCAGCCCCCTTTTGTGCCTCCAGTGGCACCTTGGGATCTTAACGTTGTGTTGGATTTCCTGAAATCACACTGGTTTGAGCCACTTAGGACCGTGGAGCTAAAGTATCTCACGTGGAAGGTGGTCATGCTGTTGGCCTTAGCTTCAGCTAGGCGTGTGTCAGAATTGGCGGCTTTGTCATGTAAAAGCCCGTATCTGATCTTCCATATGGACAGGGCAGAATTGAGGACTCGTCCCCAATTTCTCCCAAAGGTGGTATCAGCGTTTCATTTGAACCATCCTATTGTGGTGCCTGCGGCTACTCGGGACTTGGAGGATTCCAAGTTGCTGGACTTAGTCCGGGCTTTGAAAATTTATGTTGCCAGGACGGCTGGAGTCAGGAAAACTGACTCGCTATTTATCCTGCATGCACCCAACAAGCTGGGTGCTCCTGCTTCAAAGCAAACTATTGCTCGCTGGATCTGTTGCACGATTCAGCTGGCACATTCTGCGGCTGGACTGCCGCATCCTAAATCAGTGAAAGCCCATTCCACAAGGAAGGTGGGCTCTTCTTGGGCGGCTGCCCGAGGGGTCTCGGCTTTACAGCTTTGCCGAGCTGCTACTTGGTCGGGTTCAAACACATTTGCTAAATTCTACAAGTTTGATACCCTGGCTGAGGAGGACCTTGAGTTTGCTCATTTGGTGCTGCAGAGTCATCCGCACTCTCCCGCCCATTTGGGAGCTTTGGTATAATCCCCATGGTCCTTACGGAGTTCCCAGCATCCACTAGGACGTCAGAGAAAATAAGAATTTACTCACCGGTAATTCTATTTCTCGTAGTCCGTAGTGGATGCTGGGCGCCCGTCCCAAGTGCGGACTCTCTGCAATACATGTATATAGTTATTGCTTCACTACAGGGTTATTGTTATGAGCCATCCGTAAAAGGAGGCTCAGTTGTTGTTCATACTGTTAACTGGGTATTGTTATCACAAGTTGTACAGTGTGATTGGTGTGGCTGGTATGAGTCTTACCCTGGATTCTAAATCCTTTCCTTGTTGTGTCAGCTCTTCCGGGCACAGTTTCACTAACTGAGGTCTGGAGGAGGGGCATAGAGGGAGGAGCCAGTGCACACCAGATAGTACCTAATCTTTCTTTTAGAGTGCCCAGTCTCCTGCGGAGCCCGTCTATTCCCCAAGGTCCTTACGGAGTTCCCAGCATCCACTACGTACTACAATAAATAGAATTACCGGTGAGTAAATTCTTTTTATTTCAGTGCTGGAATTCTGTTACCTATGGCTTAGGTATGAGATAACAAAATTATCCTTAAGTAGTTTCTCTTTCATCCACTAGGGGACACTGGAACACTTCAGACAAATGGGGTGTGAAGTATGTAAATAAAATATCTATGCACAGCTGGAGGTGCAGCACAGAAAATAATTAATTTATATTTAAGAGACTGGGGCTGAGCCAACCTATCTGAAAGGGGGGCGAATGCTCTAAGCTGTAGGAGAGACAAAGATCCCGTTTGAAGGGATCTGCATCTCTCTCAGGAGATCTAAAGCACAGAGAGCGCAGTGAGTACTTACACTGAGGAGGGAACAGCGGTTAGGCAGTGGGCAGCAGAGACGCCAGATAGAGTATAGACGCACTAGAGAGAGGTAGCCGCTAAGTATCTGGGAGCCGCTGGGTTAGCCGCGGGGAGAGTGGACACCAGGCGGCACAGAAGGCTGTGAGGGCTGTTATTTTCCGTCTGCAAAGGGACTGCAAGCTCCGGAGTGGCGGCTATTTCAGGGAGGTTACGCCGCTTATCACGTTCCTGGTTGCGGGAGGCAGTGTGTAAAGGTATCCGCACTGGCAAAGGGGCGGCAGGCACGATCCCCATTTGATGATGTGAACATAACATTTTAGTGGCGGCCATCTTGTTTTCAGTCCTAGGCGCGAATCTTGAGCGGGCTTTCCTCTCTGAGGGGAGGATTTTAGCTGAGTCCAGTCAGAGTTAACTGTAGATGAGGAGGAGGGTCTCTGGTAGATGAGGCTGAGTCTCCCTACTGGTATTAGGGCGCTGTTAGAGTAGAAGCTCTGCTGCTAAGATCTCACTGAATGTAATGGCTAAAACTATGTTTTTTATTTGCCAAGGGACTCTACTGAATGGTCCTGCGGAGTAAGAGGGAAGCAACTGATACCAACCCAATTAAGTCAAGCTGTATTAGCAGTTGGTGGTGTGAGAGTTGCAAACGTCAGGCTGGTTTAAATTTTTTATTTTAAAAAAAAAATTATATAGATAAATATAATTCCAGCTGTGTGACTCCAAGTTACCTTTGCTCCCTATATCCCTACGGTCTTTCTCTTCCTATTATAATATTGTGAAAGTGTAACGTTCGAGTAGATATTTAATTAAATGATCTTAATTTTACCTCTTGGTGATCGTTCGAAGTATTTTCTTTCTTGAATCTTCGCAGAGAGGTGAGAATAATTTCAATAATAAATGATTGTCACTTTCTTTGGTATGTTATAACTAAATATTAATTTATTAGTATTAGAATGTTTTTAAAAGAATTCTATAAATTTTACAGAATTAAAGAATTGCAGAAAAACAATTTCAATTTCATTTTTCACTTTTCAGATATCAATCCCATATTTCACCCTCAAACCAGTACACCTTTATTTATCTGCTCCGTGTCGGATCTTCTCTTGTTCTCTGGTAAGTAGCCACCTAAATCCAAATTGTTAACTCATACTGAACATGCATAACCATAGATATTGTTAGATGTAACAATCAATTGCCAACTAGAATATAATAACCTTTTTATACGAAGTTATACTCTATATCTGTCCCTACAATAGCTTTCTTATAAATACTATATAGTTCAATGTCTTTTGAAACAAATGAGAAATGTTATTTATGGTGCACTAGTAAATCCTATATAAGGAGGTAATTACTCTCAGACTGACTGTTCTTTTTCCTTTCGCAGTGTTAGTCCAGATGACGATTTATAACTCCATCAACCGAGGTAAATCTGATAAATGTATCTATAGTTACGTAACTATGGAGATTATTAGTTATTGGTATTGTGAACAGAGAGGAAATAAATATTGAATAATAACTCCTGAAGTGACGGATTTATTGCTCTAATTTTAGGTCTCTGTGGGTTTGGTAACTTGAGTGCATTACCAGTAAATTATTTCTGTGAGGTTGCTTTCTAACGGAAGGTGCAGGGTGCTGACGGCTGTAGTCTGTAATCAACTCTGTCTGCAAAACTGACGTCTTTAACTGTCCCTGTGTTGTGATCCAATATTAAATAGATATGATATTTTCTTATACTGCAGTATTTATATTTAATAAGTGCACTTATTATTATTTCTTTCTTTTACATTCCCTGGTTGTTGTACCAGTGTTGTTGTAATGCAGGTTAGTGTTATTATAGCATGCACTATACCTGAGCAGTAGTTTAACTGTGAGAGGTTACTGGTCCATATATGGGCGGTGGATCCGCCTCTCCAGCCGTCCTCCTCAATGCTTGAACACTAGGGCTTCTGTCTTGTTCCCGCCCAGCGCTGTCAATCATCGGCAGGCCGTACCTCTTTTCAGCTGGTCCCCAGGGGAAGCCGCCGCCTACTCCCGCCTCTTGGGCGGATCGATTACGCCTCCTGAAGTCAGTCACCAGGGTCCTGGAGGATCGTCGCTTGCAGCACTGTCATCCGCTGCACGGCTCTGAACCGGGCTCACCGCCACCTCCTCGTATCAGCCCCGCCACCGGAGCTCAGGTAGTGCACCTCTCTTCCTCTCTCTGCTCTCCGCTAACTGCGCCACACCAACTACCGCTCCTGCCGCGCGAGAGTCTCTAACCGTTCTCTCACGTGCGGGCCGGGTCTCCAGAGCCCGCTCGTGCTGCCAGGCTCTCTCTCTCTCCTGCTGCCACCGTCCCTCCAGTCCGTGCAACCCTCTATCTATTGTCTCCCACAATTCTCCACTGTGCAATCCTCCACAGCGCTCCTCTTCATGGGGAACATTTCATGTATCATATATATCATTCTTCCCTCTGTGAGGAAAGCACAGCTACCCTTTCCCTCCATGAGGGATGCACAGTTATATCTCCCTCTATGAGGGATGCATAGTTATAATGCACCATGGTATTTACCTGCAATATACTATTAATTATACAAGCTTATGAATTCTATTTTTAATCTATCAGGGTGTCACAAAAGCACTGCTGAATGGTGTCTGTGTGTGTGTTTTAACATGTCAAAAGCACCAACCAAGCCCACGAAGACCTGTTATGTATGCTCAAAATGTGGTAAGAAGAGCACTAATTTATTAACTGTTTCTTATATAGCGCAGCATATTCCGTTGCGCTTTACAGTTAGAACAACAGTAATAGAACAAAACTGGGTAAAAACAGACAGACATAGAGGTAGGAAGGCCCTGCCCGCAAGTTTACAATCTAATGTTGGCACCTCCAGGGTGTGCGACGCATGTTTGGGAATGGACGCTCAGCCTGAGAGCATTGGTCTGTCTGGGTCATGGGAAAGTACCCTGGCTGATATTTCTAAAGAAATGGCGGAATCCCACAAGCAACATTTAGAATGGGCAGCAAGGTTTTCCAAAACTATGGAGGTATTTCTGATTAGAATTACACCGCCAGAAAGAATGTGCGTAAAGCGGTAAAGAGACCACTCCCTCTCCTGCGGGAAGAGTCAGAGGAGGGTTTTATAGAGGACGACGAGGAGGGAGAGTTAGAGCAAATCATGGATGTCAGCCCTCAGGAGGATGCTGAGATCAAGGGATTAGTTTCCCTTCTTGAGGAGGTAAAACAGGTCTTTAACTTCAAGGATGTAGTAGTTAAGGAACCTGAGGTGTTTGATTTATTTCAGTCTCAGATATCGCAAACAGCGGTTTTTCCAATTCCTCAGACTCTCCAGGATCAAATAAGTGAAGCATAGAAGCAGCCGGATAAACGCTTCCAAATTCCAAGAAAATTTACAACTAATTACCCACTACCCAAAGGTGTCATGTCCAAGTGGGAGGTTCCACCGATTGTGGACGCCTCCCTGGCTAGGCTGTCAAAAAAGACAATCTTGCCGATACCAAACGTGACTACGCTAAAGGATGCGTCAGACCGCAAGTTAGACACAGCACTGAAATCTATTTTTGTGGCTGCTGGTGCATCGCATAGACACAGAAAACATTTGACTGCAGATAAGAACCACTTGGCCCATCTAGTCTGCCCCTTTTTTTTTATTCTTTAGGCAATCTTAACCCTTTTTGAACCTTAATTATTTGTAAGGATATTCATATGCCTATCCCAAGCATGTTTAAATTGCTCTACAGTCTTAGCCTCTACCACCTCTGATGGGAGGCTTCCACTTGTCCACTACCCTTTCTGTGAAGTAATTTTTCCTTACATTTCCCTTGAACCTGCCTCCCTCCAGTTTCAGTGTATTTCCTCGAGTTCGAATACTCATTTTCCTTTGAAGAATGTTTCCCTCCTGAACTTTGTTAGAAACTTTCAAATATACTAAGGGTTTTATCAGGGCCGAAACTAGGATTTTCGAGACCCGGGGCAAGGCTGCAATTTGGCGCCCCCCCCCCTACACACACACACACACACACACACACACACACACACACACACACACACACACACACACACACACATTATCACACTAAATTACCATATATTTAGAAAAAAGTGGATACTATTAGACTATATTGCCCCCCTGTGTGCCCCAAATGCCCTAAGCATCTGTCATATGGCACACAGCAGCGTGTTCCTCACATGTCCACTGTGTGCCCCAGATGTACTTAACGTCTGTCACATGGCCTCCCCAACAGCGTCTTCCACTACATGCCCCGTTTGTCCCCATACACTGCAAAATGTCGCTGCACTGCATCATTACACTACATTCCCCTGTACGCTGCACTACATCACGAAACATCCGCCTATACGCCACACTGTGCTACATCACTGCACTACATTACTACACTATAACCCCCTATACGCTGCACTACATTACTACACTATAAACCCCTATATGCTGCACTACATTACTACACTACATGTTCCTATGCACTGCACTACATACCCTATATACTACACTACATATCTACACTACAGCCCCCATTCCCCACAATAACATCAGAACATCTTACTGACTCCACATAAGTTTACCTTGAGTAAGATGTGTCTTTCATTCTTAGCTCCTCTGTGCTACTATGGAGCTCCAGATAGATTTAAATTAGGGCAGCATGGAGTGGGCTCGGTGGATGAAGGGGGCGGGCCACCTGGTTCACAGCAGCAGCACACGGGTGGCTGGTCCTGGAGCAGGGACCAGCCACCATATACAGAAGGTAACTTGCAGAGGAGGTAGGGCGCAGCTGAGATTGCATGCACACACATTGACACTCTGCTGGCCGCCTCCTCTCCTCTGCCCGGGCTGCCTGCTAGTGACTTGAGCAGGCTGCTGAGAGCTGGGACTTCGCAGCGTGCCTGAGCCTTGCTAGGACTGGTGGTGAGTGACATCCGCGGCTGTGAGAGGCAGACTCAGCAGACACTAGTGCTCCAAGGAGAAGACGGCGTCTGTTTCACTGCTCCACCCCGGGTCCACCTCTCACAGCCGTGAGCTCCAAGTTGTGTATGCCCCCCCCCCCCAGTTACGGCCATGGTTTTATCATGTCCCCCCTTTCCCTACTCTCCTCCAAACTATACATGTTAGGATCTTTTAGCCTTTCTGTGTATGTTTTGTGATGTAGGCCATGCACCATTTTAGTTCCCCTTCCTTGTACACTCTCTAATGTATTTATATCTTTTCTGGAGATATGGGGGGTCATTCCGAGATGTTCGCCCATAGCAACTTTTTGCTGTCCGTGCAATCAACTAGCCGCCGCCTATGGGGGAGTGTATTTCTGCATAGCAGGGCTGCGATCGCTTGTGCAGCCCTGCTATGCAAAAAAAGTTTCCTGTAAAAGAAGACCAGGGTAAGAGTTACTTACCCTGTGCGATCGATGCAGGTCCAGGAATTTACGTCAGACATCCGTCCTCCAAACGCCTGGACACGTCTGCGTTGGACTCGCCGCTCCCAGAAAATGGTGAGTTGCTGCCCGGATCCGCCTTCCTCCTGTCAATCTTCTTGTGTTCGCCGATGCGACCGCTTTCTTCGCTAGCAGCGTCGCTGCCTGTTGACTGCCGGCGCCGGGCAACGACGCGCTTGCGCAATGCAGCCGCCACGCATGCGCAGTTCCGACCTGATCGCGCGGCTGCGAAGAAGCGCAGTGTGTGATCAGGTCGGAATGACCCCCATGGTCTCCAGAACTGAACACAGTATTCCAGATGAGGCCGTACCAATGACCTATACAGTGGCATTATTACTTCTTTTTTCCTGCTACTGATTCCTCTCGCTATGCAACCAAGCATCTGACTTACTGTACCTTTCTCATTGCTTTGTTGCATTGCTTTCTTGCCTTTAAGCCACTTGAAATAGTGGGGGTCATTCCGAGTTGATCGATCGCTAGCTATTTTTTGCAGCGCTGCGAACAGATAGGCTGCGCCTATAGGGGAGTGCATGTTTTATTTGCAAGTGTGCGAACGCATGTGCAGCCGAGCAGTACAAAAAAGTTTTGTGCAGTTTCTGAGTAGCTCAGAACTTACTCAGCCGCTGCGATCATTTCAGCCTGTTCCTGTCCGGAATTGACGTCAGACACCCGCCCTGCAAACGCTTGGACATGCCTGCGTTTTTCCAAACACTCCCAGAAAATGGTCAGCCACCCACAAACGCCCTCTTCCTGTCAATCTCCTTGAGATTGGCTGTGCGAATGGATTCTTAGTTAAATCCATCCCTCAGCAATGATCCGCTTTGTACCCGTATGACGTGCCTGCGCATTGCGGTGCATACGCATGCCCAGTTGTGACCTGATCGCAGCGCAGCAAAAAATCCTAGCATATGATCAGGTCAGAATGACCCCCAGTGACTCCAAAATCCCTTTCCTCCTCAGTAGTTTCCATTATAGTACCCTTGATACTATACCTACCATTATTAGTGCTTGTGTGACCAAGGCTATTGTTGTATGGGCTGGTCAAATTGTCCAGGCTGTAGAGGAAGATAACAACCAGCAGGAAATAGTTCGGTTAGCAGAGCATATCCAGGAGTCTGCTACATACATTTGCCAAGCCACAAAGGATGCTAGCAAAATAGCATCACGCATCTCGGCATGAGGTGTATATATGCCAGAAGGCGCAGAAACGCCTCTGAAGGAGCAGAAATGCGTTGGTGACTGGAGGGACCGTCTGTTGCCAGGGAGGAATTAATTAGCTGAGCACCCAGGCCTGCAGATTGTTGCTGATAATCCCGGGAGGGAACACCTCATGCGATTCTGGGTGGGCACTATTGACACTCTCTGTTCCGTCAATCTGTGGTGGATTTTGTAATTTACCTGTCATTTGCACATTTTGGAATTTTATTGGATTTTATTGGTATAATAAACTGTACTTCACTATATATGCACCTTTCTCCTTATGTTTTGGGGTTTTTCCATTCCTTGGAGTTGGGAAGATTTACCCACCAGAAGACACATTTAAAAAGGGGATTAACTATCTATTCATCAAAACATTAAGAGTTGACATTAATCTCCATTTCATCGGATTATGAGAACTGTTCCTATTTTCCAGGGAGCGCACCACAGCAAGTATTAGAACACATCTGAAGATGTTTCTCCCAGAAGACAAGACTCGAGACATCAAGTAAATGGTTCATCAGGTTCTGCGGAACCAGACGGTATCTACATCTTCGTGTAAAGCTTCTGAGAAAGATGGTAGCATCCTTCAAAGCGATCCAATACGGCAGGCTTCATTCCAGACCTTTTCAGCTGAATCTGATTGCTCAGGGGACAGGCATGCATTGGCTTCTCCACCGAAGGATTCTCTTGTCGCCCCAGGCCAGGACTTCGTTAATTTGGTGGTCGGTCCACAGGAACCTGGCAGCGGGGAAGAGGTTTGGAATATGGGATTGGAAGATGCTGACCTGTATCAGTATACACTACAATCTGTTCCTGACTTAACACTAACAGCAGGATCACCACTCTTTTCTTCCTTCCGTTCTAAATCTACAGCTTATGCGCAGATTCTGAACAATTGCTTTTCGATTCACTACCCATAAGCAACCGTTTGGTTAGGGTCTATCACATATTGTTATTCTAATACTAATAAGGATAATGGCCATTGGATATTTAAGGTCCTGTAATTCCAATCTGTGACTTTAACCCATTGAGGTCCTATTAACCCAAGCACAGCTTGTACTGGTGTGATGAAATAATGTTGCAGTTCTGACAGTGTCTGCAGCCTTTCATCAATCTATCATTTATATAGATAACCAGAACATATTTTCTCTAACGTCCTAGTGGATGCTGGGGACTCCGTAAGGACCATGGGGGAATAGACGGGCTCCGCAGGAGACATGGGCACTTTAAGAAAGAATTTAGATTCTGGTGTGCTCTGGCTCCTCCCTCTATGTCCCTCCTCCAGATCTCAGTTTGAATCTGTGCCTGGACGAGCTGGGTGCTGTTCAGTGAGCTCTCCTGAGCTTGCTGTAAGAAAGTATTTTGTTAGGTTTTTTTATTTTCAGGGAGCTCTGCTGGCAATAGACTCCCTGCATCGTGGGACTGAGGGGAGAGAAGCAGCCCTACTCTCTGCAGATAGGTCCTGCTTCTTAGGCTCATCTGTCCCTGACACAAGGGTACACATGTTTAAGGGGAAGAAAGCTGAGGTAAATTTCCCTCCTCTCATGATGAAAAAGAGCGGGAAACTCCAGACAAGAGACTGCAGTTTCCCACAAAGAATTCTCTGGGAGTATCCTTTCCCTACTAGGGCCAGGATACGATGGGAATCTTCCCCTAGGGTGTCACGTTTGCCCAAAAGGTAGCCCTGACTTAACAGCTATCCTCAGGGATCCTGCAGATGGCGTGCACATTCTGGTACACTACTTAGACCGGCGATTGTGTCGGCATGGGTTTATAGCGCTGTAGCAGCGTGGACAGGTACCTTATCAGCAGAGATTGAGACCCTAGTATGTATGTATGTATGTATGTGTATATATATATATATATATATATATATATATATATATATATATATATATATACACACTATGCAATTTACCCGGCACTCCACCTAGTATACTGCTGGTTCTGGTGCCCTCATAGATAAAACATGTACAATCAAGGATGCGGCACTCACGAACACTTTGAAAAGAATCACAGACACCAGTTGAGGTATAGTCAACGTTTCAATCCTTTACGGATTTTCGTCAGGAACAAGCTTGTTCCTGACGAAAATCCGTAAAGGATTGAAACGTTGACTATACCTCAACTGGTGTCTGTGATTCTTTTCAAAGTGTTCGTGAGTGCCGCATCCTTGATTGTATATTGTCAAAGTCAGAAAAATATCACGATGCACACTGCCATATTTGCACCTCATATGTGTCCCTGCTGTGCATGCGTGCGCTCTCCCGTGCGTGCGCATACTCGCTGTTGCGGGCACCCGCAGGCGCACGGTATGCGCATTTACGGTAGAGATTGTATGCGTCTAGCGGGCGAATCTTTAGTTACATATTTTCACCATATAATGTATTTTGTAGATTATGGTCCCTTTGATAGAATCTGAAAGTTTGGTTAATGTAGCATGTTCATGGACAGAGAAATCCCTCTTTGTTTGATACGAAGGGTCAGACAGGAGTAATACAGTGGTGTTTAGTATCCATCGGAAGAATATTTAATTAGCAATATTCCGGTGTTGGTTTGAAACAGATTAATCGCTCGTGCGAATAGTTATGGACATAAGAAGTTTATGTCCATTTACTATTATTTGCACTTACTTATCCATGCGGCGGGAAACCTAGTTTCCCACCCACCTGAGCAGTTGGAAATTGTCACAGCCCACCTGTATGAATCAACCTATGACCTTTTGTTATGATACGAGGAGGAATTCCTGTGTCCAATGAACAATGAGATTGTAGGGACCATTGAATTGTATTGTGTGTGGGGCATAAATAGACAAGCCGATCACATCCAGCTCTCACTCTTCAACGGTTCTCATTGCTGATAATCGGGAGCTGGATGTCCAGAGGCGCATGCGATCGTTCCCCTTTGTGCGTAAGTTTTCTCCGCAATCATATTGTCTTTCTAGTTATTGTGAGCCATATCTCTCTCTCTCTCTCTCTCTCTCTTCTCTTTCCCTCTCGTTTCTCTTATATAGTCATTGTACTGATATTGTATTTCCTGTGTAGTTACCTGGTTAGTTAGTCTATGTTATATTGTAGTGTATGACTTGTACTGTATTATTCTTTTTGCAAGTATAACATATTCATAAGGCGTTAGACCCTAAGCCCGGTAGTTGTGTATTTATTATAGTGTTAAGTATTCTCAGAGCGTCGGTGACGCTCGAACAGCTTTTAAGTTAATAAGGTTACACTGTGTTGCATTTACACCCTATCTCTACACTAAGGTTTTACTGCATATTACATTGTTTATGGTTTAGATATAAAGGTTTAACATTGTGAGCGTCTGCGCCGCTGGTGATCTCCTCGTGGTCCCGAGCGTCCGCTACGCTATAGCGAATCATTACGTTAGTCGGCAGCCAACAGCGTGCCTGCCTGTGATCACTTGGCCGTGAGCGAACGTGACGCTTGAGCATCTCGACCACGGCTAAGCGATTGTTACGCAACGTGCGTACCCTTACGGTACTCCATACGTCAATAGCGTACAGTGTTCTTAGGCCTCTTAAAGGGTTTTAAATAAGATAAATATTCAGCTTTATCAATTGGCGGCTCGTCCGTCCTTCACATATCTCTGCTAGGTAATTTCAGCAGACATTATCCATCAGCAAAGGGCGGGAGATCATATTCCTCGTAGTGCTGTCTGGATAAGCGTCTGCTTCACTTAGTAAAGGGTGCTGAAGGAATCCGGAACCGGAGGTAAGAACAACACGCTAGTGTCTTTTAAAACTGTTTATTTTTGTCTTGCGTACGCACGCACGCACATATCTGCATTTCTTTTTCATTCGTGTATTTTCATATCACTCTCCTGTTTGCCATTTTATAATTGATAAACGTGCTAAGAGAGATTTGTCGCTATTTCATAGTTAAAGTGTAAAAGTAATGCATTAAGGGATAAAGTGTAAAGCACACACGCAGCTCTACCTAAAGGTACAAGGAGAGATTGGTGTGGGGTTCGGTAGATGATCGAGGAGCATCTACATTGATAAACATGTACATTGTGTTACGGTGGATATTTGCTTTGCGTACACGTGTCTCTAACAAAGGGTGAGACTCGCGTACGCAACTCAAAGGCCGACGCACGCAGCGTATATTACGCAACGGAGCGCCCGGGTACGCCCACGTAACTCAAATCACACGCTAGTGTTATTTTAACAGGCGAAAAGGTGGCAACGCGATAAATAGCGCAAGTTTATTTTAGTGTCCGAAATTTAGACTAACAGATCCTTCTCCAAATTCACAACACATCTGGTTTAAAGAAAATTTCTGCGCAGAAATAGAAATAGAAACAAAAGTGTACATGTGATGAGTGAGTGTTTTGTATATATAAGTTTATACAATTTTCAAGGTTGAACCACAAGAAGTCGAGTTCTCGCAGAGGTACATGCATGTAAGTGTCGTACATGGTGGCGAGGGAGGCATCCCTTGTTAAATATAAAATTTGAGCAGTAGAGTATAGCAGACCAGGAGGTCATACTGTAGCACAGACCAGGAGGTCCAGAACAGACCAGGAGGTCCAGGTACAGCAGACAAAGAAGTCCGCTATAGATAGAGATAAGTAGCACAACCCAGGGGGTTGGTGCAGAACCCATATAGGCCACTAAAGCTCTGGCTGAAGGAATTCGCAGCCGAAATTTTCGATTCCACTGGTCGCTCTGTACATAAGATTAGTTGCTTATGTGCTGAACGATTGTACCGCACGTAATTGTGTGCATTAGTTAGTCTGACCAGTACCATTTGTGTACGAACCCGGTGATAAACACTATTTGTACATTCTGACGTGATTTGTGTAATTTTTTATTTTCTGAAGGGAAGTTCTCTGGTCACTCAGGAATTGTCCAACAACCAATAGTTACTGGAAAGGGTCAATGCTCTGCGGAACACACTCACATGTTCCACTAAATAGAGGTTCCTAGGGGCCCTGGGTCGAGTACGCCAGCACTAAGGCAGTGTGTAGGTCTTATTGGTCGGCGTGGGCGAGTGAGTGGGGTACTCGGTAAACCGCCACCGTCAGCCTATCGTGAACATTTTGGTTTTTGTAAGGGTTCGCTGAAGACCCTGATTGAAGGTCAGAGGTGGTGAAAGCAACGCCTGCAAGTTATGGGGGCCAATTGTTCAGGAAGGGGGCGATCAACCTCGGTTCGGGTTGATTCAGTAAACCGACCAGTCGGGTCGGCAAGGTACGTAATGTGTGAAAAATATGGTTCACACACAGAGGTTTTATGTGATGAATGGGAGAGAATGACTGTACATGACGGGGAGAAAATTCCCAAGAGTAGGTAGCTTTAGCCCAGAAGTGTTAATGAATTTAAGGAGGAGGATATGTCTCATTAAATCAACAAAGAGACGAATCCAACATTATGATTATTTGCAGTTATGGCAACAGGAGGGTGAAATACAGAGAGGATTGGCTCTGGCGGCGGGATCTAATCCTATCAGGAAACTGGTAGCCACGGCCCCGCCGCCATCATACATATCAGGAGAGAAATTGGTTGCGGAGAATGACGGACTAGGGTGTAACAAACAAACACTTAGCAACTGTGTAAATGTTAATAAGTTAACCAATGCAAGTACTAACCCGTGCAAGTTGTACCCCGTTTTGAACTTTCCCCAGGAGTGTGATCAAGAGGACGAATCGGCAACAATCTCAGCGCTCTCTCTAGCAGCCACCATAGCAGAGACAACAGTAGGCACAGCTCCACCCCCGAGATTAGTAACAAAGGCCCCTAGTGGAGGGACAGGTGAGGTCGTATCTACGGGTTGCCTTATTGACAGATGGGAAGGACCATACCAAGTCTTATTGACTAGCACTACAGCATTGAAGGTTGCCGAGAGAGAGACTTGGGTTCATTCGTCCCATTGTAAGAAGGTTGCTGATCCAGAGAGGTCCCGTGATAAGGAACAGACGGTAGAGGAAGTTGTATCACTGGAGTGTCTGTTCCAGGAGGACTGAGGCGGCACCTGAGCATTGAAAATCACAAGATCAAAAGCAGTTGTCGATCCCCTGTTTCCCTTTTATTGTTTTTCTCCACTTCCCATCCCCTCTCCCTCAAATTATTTTCCCCCCTTCTCATTCTTCTTCATTTCCTCCTATAAGATGGACTTGCCTCAAGAGACTGTGATCCGGATTTTCCTGTTGACCATGATGTTGACCAGAGCAGTCTGTTCCGGCGAGAGTACCATGGAGGTCGAGAGAGGTTCTGGAATGGGTTCTGATGACAGAGATGGAGGCGTAGTTTTCCGAGAACAACATAATCAACAAGCAAAGGCGAGTATCAGAAAACGATCCGATAACATAGACCATAGAAGGAATTGTGAAGGATTGTTAGCTGAAGAAAACTGTATCTGTAGGCTCTGTGACAATGTAGTTGAGGATGGGTGCATCAAGAAATGCCAATCCAGTTTTAATATCCACATGGACCGGCATCCCTTGAGTGACTATCACTCCTTAGTGGGTAGTGTGTTAAATCAAACAGATTGTTGGGTATGCTCTCAAGTACCTCAAGGTCATAGCAAATCAGGACTAGTACCATTTCCTTTAACGATAGGGGAGGTACTTGAGCTAAGTGGTGGGAGGCCGGTGGACAGGAGGTTTAATATCTCCAGTCCTCCTAGTTTGAAGCTCCACCAATATCATGTGGACAGATCCCTAATATGTTTTAACATTTCCAATCCCCGAAACCCGGGAAATTGGGAAGTGTCATGGAGTAACCAAACCATGACCTTTTCATATAGAGCAGATAGAATGCCTACAGATACAGAGCTTATACGCCACATAGCCAGTAGAGGAAAATCTTTCCGATATAGGTATACCCTAGGAAGTAGGATTACGAGAGTTGGAGAGGTATCACCAGGATACTGTGCAAATATCGTACAAGCTGATACGTGTACTAGACAGATTGGAGAATTAGGGTTAGGAGATTTCACATGGAAGATGTGTAATATGGTTATGTCCTACTCCGTCCCATATGTTCTCCCCGATGATGCATATTTCATATGCGGGAGGAAGGCGTATAAGTGGCTTGCCCCAAACTCTGAAGGATTGTGTTATATTGGAAAAGTACTGCCTGAAGTAATGACTGTATCACATGCCAAAATGAAAGATATACACCGTGTTGCCCAAGCTCCTTATACTCATACTCATTACGAGCACGTAGTTAAACGGCACCTGATAGAAAGAACAGAGCATCCGGCCTCTGACATGATCCATGAATCCACCGGGATTCAGTTTCTACTTGCGTTAGACATCACTCGCACCGCCAGAGGAGTGTTGAATTATAAATACATATCTGCGCTCGCAAATTTGTTAGACAATATCACAGAAATGTATGATGACACGTTTAGGTATACTGGAAGAGAACTTCAAGCTTATAAAACAGAACTGGTTCAGCATAGAATGGTTCTCAATTATCTCACGGCAGTAACAGGTGGATATTGTGTCACACTGGCAACGCAGTACGGCGTGAAATGCTGCACATATATAACGAATAGTACCGAGGACCCGGTCGAGGTCATAGACCAAAAGATGGACGATATTCTCCAATTGAAGTGGGAATTTCGCAGGAGACACAATCTCACCCTTGCTGCTGTGAGTAATGAGCTGACTAGTTGGGTGTCATGGTTGAACCCGCGAAATTGGTTCTCTGGTTTAGGAGAATGGGCTCAAGGAGTCATAATGGATGTAGGGAAGTTTATCCTATGTATCTTAGGTGTTGTCATAACGATTGGCTTGATATTTAGATGCGGTCAGGCTTTAACGAAGTGTAAACGAAGTACTAGGGTGATGAGTTTAAGGAGTGAGGAAACTGTAATTCCAATGGATTTGATTTATGACCCAACTGTAGAAACAATGATGTGATGAAAATGCGATTTCTACGGTCCGTTTCTTTCACCTGTTTTTCTGGTTTTTCCAAGGTAAAAAGACCCACTTTTGACGAGGAGTTTGATGATCCTGTATACAGACAACTGATGGATTAAAGAAGAAGTTTTGACAACCTTATACACAGATATTTGATGAACTATGCCATAGACCCCCAGTTTCCCTAGAAATTTTAAAATTACGCTAGCCCAACGCTTTTGTAAGTCTATGGACATTGACAAAGCTCTACAACCTTCAGGTAATTACACACATAGTCGATAGGGAATACAGGCACAGATATCAGCAATCACATATTCCCCCATTCATGTATCATCAACTAAAATGTGTTCCCCATTTTGTTACAACCACAGCCGAAAAGAGCTCGGTAAAGTTTGACAGCCCATCCACAGACCCGTACCACGGGATAAGAAGGAATTCAAATGTATACTTCGCAATACCTCGAAGCTTGATTTAAAACACGTACGGCACGATGATACATGACCCCCAAACACGGATTCATACACACATGCTTCTGCTATCTCACTAGGTCATACCCTTTTCCTACCTTCTCCTCTCCTCCCCTACCCAACCATAGAAATGTATTTACACTTGACATATATTTTTCTCTTTTTGAAATGTTTTAGGAAGTGGCAGTTATTGTTGACTGCCAAAGGGTGGACTGTCAAAGTCAGAAAAATATCACGATGCACACTGCCATATTTGCACCTCATATGTGTCCCTGCTGCGCATGCGTGCGCTCTCCCGTGCGTGCGCATACTCGCTGTTGCGGGCACCCGCAGGCGCACGGTATGCGCATTTACGGTAGAGATTGTATGCGTCTAGCGGGCGATTCTTTCGTTACATATTTTCACCATATAATGTATTTTGTAGATTATGGTCCCTTTGATAGAATCTGAAAGTTTGGTTAATGTAGCATGTTCATGGACAGAGAAATCCCTCTTTGTTTGATACGAAGGGTCAGACAGGAGTAATACAGTGGTGTTTAGTATCCATCGGAAGAATATTTAATTAGCAATATTCCGGTGTTGGTTTGAAACAGATTAATCGCTCGTGCGAATAGTTATGGACATAAGAAGTTTATGTCCATTTACTATTATTTGCACTTACTTATCCATGCGGCGGGAAACCTAGTTTCCCACCCACCTGAGCAGTTGGAAATTGTCACAGCCCACCTGTATGAATCAACCTATGACCTTTTGTTATGATACGAGGAGGAATTCCTGTGTCCAATGAACAATGAGATTGTAGGGACCATTGAATTGTATTGTGTGTGGGGCATAAATAGACAAGCCGATCACATCCAGCTCTCACTCTTCAACGGTTCTCATTGCTGATAATCGGGAGCTGGATGTCCAGAGGCGCATGCGATCGTTCCCCTTTGCGCGTAAGTTTTCTCCGCAATCATATTGTCTTTCTAGTTATTGTGAGCCATATCTCTCTCTCTCTCTCTTCTCTTTCCCTCTCGTTTCTCTTATATAGTCATTGTACTGATATTGTATTTCCTGTGTAGTTACCTGGTTAGTTAGTCTATGTTATATTGTAGTGTATGACTTGTACTGTATTATTCTTTTTGCAAGTATAACATATTCATAAGGCGTTAGACCCTAAGCCCGGTAGTTGTGTATTTATTATAGTGTTAAGTATTCTCAGAGCGTCGGTGACGCTCGAACAGCTTTTAAGTTAATAAGGTTACACTGTGTTGCATTTACACCCTATCTCTACACTAAGGTTTTACTGCATATTACATTGTTTATGGTTTAGATATAAAGGTTTAACATTGTGAGCGTCTGCGCCGCTGGTGATCTCCTCATGGTCCCGAGCGTCCGCTACGCTATAGCGAATCATTACGTTAGTCGGCAGCCAACAGCGTGCCTGCCTGTGATCACTTGGCCGTGAGCGAATGTGACGCTTGAGCGTCTCGACCACGGCTAAGCGATTGTTACGCAACGTGCGTACCCTTACGGTACTCCATACGTCAATAGCGTACAGTGTTCTTAGGCCTCTTAAAGGGTTTTAAATAAGATAAATATTCAGCTTTATCTATATATATATATATATATATATATATATATGTATATATAGAAATATATATATTAAAGATGCTTTCTTAAGAGATATATATATAAAACATGCCCAAAGAGACATTAGTCTACTGGGTTCTAGAGTCAACGCTATGTCGATTTTCTGCTTGACGTGTCCTGTAGAATAAGCAATAGTGCCGACTTAAGAGGTATATGGAAGGCTGAGGATTGTGTGGAGAAGGGATCTCGGACCTGGTCTCCACAGTTATAGCTGGTAATTCTGATATTTTGCCTTATATTCCTGCACAGCCTAGGAAAGCACGGCATTATCAAATGCAGCCTTTCGAACACAAAGAAACAAGAAAGTCCGAGGTGCGTCCTTTCTTGCCAGAGGCAGGGGCAGAGGAAAGAAGCTGCACAACACAGCTAGTTCCCAGGAACAGAAGTCCTCCCCGGCATCTACAAAATCCACCGCATGTCGCTGGGGCTCCACAGGCGGAGCTAGGCCCGGTGGGGGCACGTCTTCGTAAGTTCAGCCACAAGTGGGTTCACTCCCTGTTGGATCCCTGGGCAATAGATACTGTGTCTCAGGGATACAAGCTGGACTTTGAGGAGATGTCCCCTCACCGACGGCCCTGCTGGCTTCCCCCCACGAGAGGGAAATAGTGTTAACTGCAATTCACATATTGTATCTTCAACAGGTGGTGGTCAAGGTTCCCCTCCTTCAACAAGAAGGGGGTTATTATTCGACCATGTTGTAGTCCCGAAACCGGACGGTTCGGTCAGACCCATATTGAATTTAAAATCCCTGAACATATACCTGAAAAGGTTCAAGTTCAAGATGGAATCGCTAAGAGCGGGCATCGCAAGCCTGAAAGGGGGAGATTTTATGGTGTCTCTGGACATAAAGGATGCATACCTTCATGTCCCCATTTATCCACCTCATCAGGCGTACCTCAGAATTGCGGTACAGGATTGTCATTACCAATGTCAGACGTTGCCGTTTGGTCTCTCCACGGCCCCGAGAATATTCACCAAGGTAATGGCGGAAATAATGGTGCTCCTGCGGAAGCAAGGTGTCACAATTATCCCGTACTTGGACGATCTCCTCATAGAAGCGAGATCAAGAGAGCAGTTGCTGAACAGCGTATCCCTTTCTCTGGAAGTGTAACGGCAACACGGCTGGATTCTATATATTCCAAAGTCGCAGTTGGTTCCTACAGCTCATCTGCCTCTCCTAGGCATGATCCTAGACACAGACCAGAAAAGGGTTTATCTCCAGATAGAGAGAGCTCAGGAGCTCATGACACTGGTCAGGAATCTATTAAAACCAAAACAGGTGTCAGTGCATCACTGCACTCGAGTCCTGTGAAGGATGGTGGCATCATACGAGGCCATTTCCCTTCGGCAGGTTCCATGCGAGGACCTTCCAATGGGACTTACTGGACAAGTGGTCCGGATCACATCTTCAGATGCATTGGTTAATCACCCTGTCCCCCAGGGCCAGGGTGTCACTTCTGTGGTGGCTGCAGAGTTCTCACCTTCTAGAGGGATGCAGATTCGGAATTCAGGACTGGGTCCTGGTGACCACGGACGCTAGCCTCCGAGAGTGGGGAGCAGTCACACAGGGAAGAAATTTCCAAGGTCTGTGGTCAAGTCAAGAGACTTGCCTTCACATCAACATCCTGGAACTAAGGGCCGTATACAGCGCCCTACGTCAAGCGGAGCACTTGCTTCGCGACCAACCGGTTCTGATTGAGTCAGACAACATCACCGCAGTGGCTCATGTGAACCGCCAAGGCGGCACAAGGAGCAGAGTGGCGATGGCAGAAGCCACCAGAATTCTTCGCTGGGCGGAGAATCACGTAAGCGCTCTGTCAGCAGTGTTCATCCCGGGAGTGGACAACTGGGAAGCAGACTTCCTCAGCAGACACGACCTCCACCCGGGAGAGTGGGGACTTCATCAGGAAGTCTTCACACAGATCACATATCGGTGGGAACTGCCACAGGTGGACATGATGGCATCCTGCCTCAACAAAAAACTACAGAGGTATTGCGCCAGGTCAAGAAACCCTCAAGCAATAGCGGTAGACACCCTGGTGACACCGTGGGTGTTCCAGTCGGTCTATGTATTTCCTCCGCTTCCTCTCATACCAAGGTGCTGAGGCTAATAAGAAAAAGAGGAGTGAGAACAATCCTCATTGTTCCAGATTGGCCACGAAGGACCTGGTATCCAGATCTGCAAGAAATGCTCACAGAGGACCCGTGGCCTTTTACTCTAAGACAGGACCTGTTGCAACAGGGGCCCGGTCTGTTCCAAGACTTACCGCGGCTGCATTTGACGGCATGGCGGTTGAACGCCGGATCCTAGCAGAAAAGGGCATTCCGGACGAGGTCATTCCTACGCTGATAAAGGCTAGGAAGGACGTGACAGCTAAACATTATCACCGTATATAGCGAAAATATGTTTCTCTAACGTTCTAGTGGATGCTGGGGACTCCGTAAGGACCATGGGGAATAGATGGGCTCCGCAGGAGACATGGGCACTTTAAGAAAGAATTTAGATTCTGGTGTGCTCTGGCTCCTCCCTCTATGTCCCTCCTCCAGACCTCAGTTTGAATCTGTGCCCGGACGAGCTGGGTGCTGTTTAGTGAGCTCTCCTGAGCTTGCTATAAGAAAGTATTTTGTTAGGTTTTTTTATTTTCAGGGAGCTCTGCTGGCAACAGACTCCCTGCATCGTGGGACTGAGGGGAGAGAAGCAGCCCTACTCTCTGCAGATAGGTCCTGCTTCTTAGGCTACTGGACACCATTAGCTCCAGAGGGATCGTACACAGGATCTCACCCTCGTCGTCCGATCCCGGAGCCGTGCCGCCGTCCCTCTCGCAGAGCCGGAAGACAGAAGCCGGGTGAAAGAAGCAAGAAGACTTCGAAATCGGCGGCAGAAGACTCCAGTCTTCACTGAGGTAGCGCACAGCACTGCAGCTGTGCGCCATTGCTCCCACACTACACCCACATACTCCGGTCACTGAAAGGGTGCAGGGTGCAGGGGGGGGGGGGCGCCCTGGGCAGCAATTAGAGGCCTCTTTGGCAAAAGTTTGCATATATACAGTTGGGCACTGTATATATGTATGAGCCCCCGCCAAAAATTGTACATGAAAGCGGGACAGAAGCCCGCCGTCGAGGGGGCGGGCTTCTTCCTCAGCACTCACCAGCGCCATGTTTTTTCTCAACAGCACCGCTGAGAGGAAGCTCCCCAGCCTCTCCCCTGCAGTTACACGGTAGAAGAGGGTAAAAAGAGAGGGGGGGGCACATAATTAGGCGCAAAAATCAATATAAACAGCAGCTACTGGGTTAACATTAAGTTACTGTGTTATTCCTGGGTTAATAGCGCTGGGGTGTGTGCTGGCATACTCTCTCTCTGTCTCTCCAAAGGGCCTTATGGGGGAATTGTCTAAAGATGAGCATTCCCTGAGTGTGTGGTGTGTCGGTACGTGTGTGTCGACATGTCTGAGGTAAAAGGCTCCCCTAAGGAGGAGATGGAGCAAATATGTGTGTGACAACGCCGACACCTGTTTGGATATGTGTAATTAAGTGCTAAGGTGAATTTATTGCACAAAAGATTAGAGAACAGACAGGGAATCTAC
This sequence comes from Pseudophryne corroboree, assembly GCF_028390025.1. NCBI lineage: Eukaryota > Metazoa > Chordata > Amphibia > Anura > Myobatrachidae > Pseudophryne > Pseudophryne corroboree. Next base: position 456,693,040 of record NC_086449.1, read on the forward strand.
CCATGTCTGTCCCTATGTCGCAGAGACCTTCAGAGTCTCTCAATGATCACTATCCAAAATAATAGACACTGATATCGACACGGAGTCGGACTCCAGTGTCGACTACGATAATGCAAAGTTACAGCCAAAATGGCAGAAAAGTATTCAATAATTAAGGGGAAGAAAGCTGAGGTAAATTTCACTCCTCTCATGAAGAAAAAGAGCGGGAATCTCCAGACAAGAGACTGCAGTTTCCCACAAAGAATTCTCAGGGAGTATCCTTTCCCTACTAGGGCCAGGATACGATGGGAATCTTCCCCTAGGGTGTCACGTTTGCCCAAAAGGTAGCCCTGACGTAACAGCTATCCTCAGGGATCCTGCAGATAGCGTGCACATTCTGGTACACTACTCAGACCGGCGATTGTGTCGGCGTGGGTTTATAGCGCTGTGGCAGCGTGGACAGGTACCTTATCAGCAGAGATTGAGACCCTAGTATGTATGTGTGTATATATATATATATATATATATATATATGTATATATATGTATACATAGAGATACAAGAAACAAATGAGGCGGCACTCAGAGGCTAGTGAAAAAATCCTTGTATTGGCAAAAAGGTTTTTAACCTTTTTGCCAATACAAGGATTTTTTCACTAGCCTCTGAGTGCCGCCTCATTTGTTTCTTGTTGATACTGGGGTATCCCCCCTGGGTGGAAGGCACCGGAGCAAGACACAGGTGGCCAATTCAGGAGTGCCGGAGTTTCCAACAAGTATATATAGAGAGATATATATTAAAGATGCTGTCTTAAGATATATATATATATATATATATAAAACATGCCCAAAGTGACATGAGTCTACTGGGTCCTAGTGTCAAAGCTATGTCGATTTCTGCTTGACGTGTCCTGTAGAATATGCAATGGACAGATGATGCCGACTTCAGAGGCATATGGAAGGCTGAGGATTGTGTGGAGAAGGGTTCTCGGACCTGGTCTCCACAGCTATAGTTGGTAATTCTGATATTTTGCCTTATATTCCTCCATAGCCTAGGAAAGCACGACATTATCAAATGCAGCCTTTCGAACACAAAGAAACAAGAAAGTCCGAGGTGCGTCCTTTCTTGCCAGAGGCAGGGGCAGAGGAAAGAAGCTGCACAACACAGCTAGTTCCCAGGAACAGAAGTCCTCCCCGGCCTCTACAAAATCCACCGCATGTCGCTGGGGCTCCACAGGCGGAGCCAGGCCCGGTGGGGGCACGCCTTCGTAAGTTCAGCCACAAGTGGGTTCACTCCCTGTTAGATCCCTGGGCAATAGATATTGTGTCTCAGGGATACAAGCTGGACTTTGAGGAGATGCCCCCTCACCGACGGCCCTGCCGGCTTCCCCCCACGAGAGGGAAACAGTGTTAACTGCAATTCACAAATTGTATCTTCAACAGGTGGTGGTCAAGGTTCCCCTCCTTCAACTAGGAGGGGGTTATTATTCGACCATGTGGTAGTCCCGAAACCGGACGGTTCGGTCAGACCCATATTGAATTTAAAATCCCTGAACATATACCTGAAAAGGTTCAAGTTCAAGATGGAATCGCTAAAAGCGGTCATTGCAAGCCTAAAAGGGGGAGATTTTTTGGTGACTCTGGACATAAAGGATGCATACCTTCATGTCCCCATTTATCCACCTCATCAGGCGTACCTCAGAATTGCGGTACGGGATTGTCATTACCAATTTCAGACGTTGCCGTTTGGTCTCTCCACGGCCCCGAGAATATTCACCAAGATAATGGCGGAAATGATGGTGCTCCTGCGGAAGCAAGGTGTCACTATTATCCCGTACTTGGACGATCTCCTCATAAAAGCGAGATCAAGAGAGCAGTTGCTGAACAGCGTATCACTTTCTCTGGAAGTGTAACGGCAACACGGCTGGATTCTATATATTCCAAAGTCGCAGTTGGTTCCTACAGCTCATCTGCCTCTCCTAGGCATGATCTTAGACACAGACCAGAAAAGGGTTTATCTCCAGATAGAGAGAGCTCAGGAGCTCATGACACTGGTCAGGAATCTATTAAAACCAAAACAGGTGTCAGTGCATCACTGCACTCGAGTCCTGGGAAGGATGGTGGCATCATACGAGGCCATTCCCTTCGGCAGGTTCCGTGTGAGGACCTTCCAATGGGACTTAATGGACAAGTGGTACGGATCACATCTTCAGATGCATCGGTTAATCACCCTATCCCCCAGGGCCAGGGTGTCTCTCCTGTGGTGGCTGCAGAGTGCTCACCTTCTCGAAGGTCGCAGATTCGGCATTCAGGACTGGGTCCTGGTGACCACGGATGCAAGCCTCCGAGGGTGGGGGGCAGTCACACAGGGAAGAAATTTCCAAGGGCTGTGGTCAAGTCAGGAAACTTGCCTTCACATCAACATCCTGGAACTAAGGGCCATATACGCCCTACGTCAAGCGGAGTCCCTGCTTCGCGACCAACCGCAGTGGCTCATGTAAACCGCCAAGGCGGCACAAGGAGCAGGGTGGCGATGGTAGAAGCCACCAGAATTCTTCACTGGGCGGAGAATCACGTAAGCGCACTGTCAGCAGTGTTCATTCCGGGAGTGGACAACTGGGAAGCAGACTTCCTCAGCAGGCACGACCTCCACCCGGGAGAGTGGGGACTTCATCAAGAAGTCTTCACACAGATTGCAAGTCGGTGGGAACTGCCACAGGTGGACATGATGGCATCCCGCCTCAACAAAAAGCTGCAGAGATATTGCTCCAGGTCAAGAGACCCTCAGGCGATAGCTGTGGACGCACTGGTGACACCGTTCCAGTCGGTCTATGTATTTCCTCCTCTTCCTCTCATACCCAAGGTGCTGAGAATCATAAGAAAAAGAGGAGTGAGAACAATACTCATTGTTCCGGATTGGACTTGGTATCCAGATCTGCAAGAAATGCTCACAGAGGACCCGTGGCCTCTTCCTCTAAGACAGGACCTGTTGCAACAGGGGCCCTGTCTGTTCCAAGACTTACCGCGGCTGCGTTTGACGGCATGGCGGTTGAATGCCGGATCCTAACAGAAAAAGGCATTCCGGATGAGGTCATTCCTACGCTGATAGAGGCTAGGAAGGATGTGACGGCTCAACATTATCACCGTATATGGCGAAAATATGTGGCTTGGTGTGAGGCCAGGAATACCCCTATGGAGGAATTCCAGCTGGGCCGTTTCCTTCACTTCCTTCAGTCGGGTGTGACTTTGGGCCTTAAATTGGGTTCTATTAAGGTTCAGATTTCGGCCTTATCCATTTTCTTTCAAAAAGAACTGGCTTCTCTGCCTGAAGTTCAGACGTTTGTAAAGGGAGTGCTGCATATTTAGCCCCCTTTTGTGCCTCCAGTGGCACCTTGGGATCTTAACGTGGTGTTGAGTTTCCTGAAATCACACTGGTTTGAACCACTCAGAACGGTGGAAGTAAAATGTCTCACGTGGAAGGTGGTCATGCTATTAGCCTTGGCTTCGGCTAGGCGTGTGTCAGAATTGGCGGCTTTGTCACATAAAAGCCCTTATCTGGTTTTCCATGCGGATAGAGCAGAATTGCGGACCCGCCCACAATTTCTGCCAAAAGTGGTTTCATCCTTTCATATAAACCAACCTATTGTGGTGCCTGTGGCTACTACTGACTTGGAGGATTCCGAGTCACTGGATGTGGTCAGGGCTTTGAAGGTTTATGTAGCCAGAACGGCTAAGGTCAGGAAAACAGAATCTTTGTTTATCCTGTATGCTTCCAACAAGCTTGGGGCGCCTGCTTCAAAGCAAACTATTGCTCGCTGGATCTGTAACACGATTCAGCAGGCTCATTCTGCGGCTGGGTTGCCGCTGCCTAAATCAGTTAAGGCCCATTCCACAAGGAAGGTGGGCTCTTCTTGGGCGGCTGCCCGAGGGGTCTCGGCATTACAGCTTTGCCGAGCGGCTACTTGGTCAGGTTCAAACACCTTTGCAAAGTTCTACAAGTTTGATACCCTGGCTGAGGAGGACCTTGTGTTTGCTCATTCGGTGCTGCAGAGTCATCCGCACTCTCCCGCCCGTTTGGGAGCTTTGATGTAATCCCCATGGTCCTTACGGAGTCCCCAGCATCCACTAGGACGTTAGAGAAACTAAGATTTTACTTACCGGTAAATCTATTTCTCGTAGTCTGTAGTGGATGCTGGGCGCCCATCCCAAGTGCGGACTTCTTCTGCAATGCTTGTATATAGTTATTGCTTCAATAAGGGTTATGTTATAGTTGCATCAGGGTTTATCTGATGCTCTGTGATTGTTCATACTGTTAACTGGGTAAAGTTATCACAAGTTATACGGTGTGATTTGTGTTGCTGGTATGAGTCTTACCCTGGATTCCCAAAATCCTTTCCTTGTACTGTCAGCTCTTCCGGGCACAGTTTCTCTAACTGAGGTCTGGAGGAGGGACATAGAGGGAGGAGCCAGAGCACACCAGAATCTAAATTCTTTCTTAAAGTGCCCATGTCTCCTGCGGAGCCCGTCTGTTCCCCATGGTCCTTACGGAGTCCCCAGCATCCACTACGGACTACGTGAAATAGATTTACCGTAAGTAAAATCTTATTTTAACTTTAATCTTTTTTTTTTACTATTCTATGTAGCAGCACATATTAACTGCGACTTTGTGTATACATAATTGTGGGATACTACAATATTTTATGAATATAAATAAAATTTGGTTTTAAATCATCCATTCAACATACTTTGTCATTGATACAAAAACAATGAGTGCGCCCGCACAAGAGTCTTCTTTTCTTCTTTCTACCTTCTCTGTATCAACTTAATACAAAATACAGGTTGAACGCGATGGGCATTTCGCCTCTTTTCAACCTCAATTACTATGAAAAAAAAAGATGCCAGTCTCAGAGGATGGGAACAGTACTGGAAAACCATCAGTTTCAGGGAAGGAAGATGGTCACTGCAGGAGAGCAATCTTCCAATAAATATTCTGGAACTAAGCCATTTACAATGCTCTTCTTCTGGCGGAGGACCTAGTGAGGGCTCAACATGTGAGAGTTCAGTCGGACAATGTGACTGTGACGGCCTACATAAACCGTCAGGGAGGAACAAAAAGATCCATGGCTTTAAAGGAGGCCACAAAGTTCCTGACTTGGGCAGAAGAGCGCAACATAATCTTGTCAGCAGTCTTCATCCCAGGAGTGGAAAATTGGGAAGCATACTATCTCAGTCGCCAAGATATGCATCCAGGGGAGTGGTCTTTACACCCACAGGTTTTCGAGGCAGTAGTATGATGGTGGGGCCTACCGCAAATAGACCTAATGGCCTCTCGAAACAACCATCAATTACCAAGGTATGTGGCCAGGTCGCGGGATCTAGCAGCAGAAGCGGTGGACGCGCTGGCGATTCCTTGGACATATGATCTGGTGTACATCTTTCCGCCGTTTCCCCTTTTACTGAAGTGTTAAGGTGAAAAAGGAGAGAGCGTGAGTGATTTTAATATCACCACATTGGCCTTGCAGAAGTTGGTACTCGGACCTGCGGGGACTCCTAGTGGAAGATCCTTGGAGGCTGCCGCAAAGGGAGGACCTCCTGTCTCAAGGCCCATTTCTCTAACGTTCTAAGTGGATGCTGGGGACTCCGTAAGGACCATGGGGAATAGCGGCTCCGCAGGAGACTGGGCACAACTATAAAGAAAGCTTTAGACTACTGGTGTGCACTGGCTCCTCCCACTATGACCCTCCTCCAGACTTCAGTTAGTATCTTGTGCCCGGCTGAGCTGGATGCACACTAGGGGCTCTCCTGAGCTCCTAGAAAGAAAGTATATTTAGGTTTTTTATTTTACAGTGAGATCTGCTGGCAACAGACTCACTGCAGCAAGGGACTAAGGGGAGAAGAAGCGAACCTACCTAACAGGTGGTAGTTTGGGCTTCTTAGGCTACTGGACACCATTAGCTCCAGAGGGATCGACCGCAGGACCCGACCTTGGTGTTCGTTCCCGGAGCCGCGCCGCCGTCCCCCTTACAGAGCCAGAAGCATGAAGAGGTCCGGAAAATCGGCGGCAGAAGACTTCGGTCTTCACCAAGGTAGCGCACAGCACTGCAGCTGTGCGCCATTGCTCCTCATGTACACCTCACACTCCGGTCACTGATGGTTGCAGGGCGCTGGGGGGGGAGGCGCCCTGAGGGCAATATATGACACCTTGGCTGGCAAATCTACATCATATATAGTCCTAGAGGCTATATAGATGTAAAAATACCCCTGCCAGTATTCCAGAAAAAGCGGGAGAAGTCCGCCGGAAAAGGGGCGGGGCCATCTCCCTCAGCACACTGGCGCCATTTTTCCCTCACAGCTCCGCTGGAAGGAAGCTCCCTGGCTCTCCCCTGCAGTCTGCAAGCTACAGAAGGGTAAAAAAGAGAGGGGGGGCACTAAATTTAGGCGCAGGATATATATATATATATATATATATATATATATATATATATAAAAAGCAGCTATAAGGGATAACACTCATTTATAGTGGGATCCCTGTGTTATATAGCGCTCTGGTGTGTGCTGGCATACTCTCTCTCTGTCTCCCCAAAGGGCTTTTTGGGGTCCTGTCCTCTGTCAGAGCATTCCCTGTGTGTTTGCGGTGTGTCGGTACGGCTGTGTCGACATGTTTGATGAGGAGGCTTATGTGGAGGCGGAGCAGATGCCTGTAAATGTGATGTCACCCCCTGCGGGGTCGACACCTGAGTGGATGGTGCTGTGGAAGGAATTACGTGACAGTGTCGACTCCTTGCATAAAAGGTTTGACGACATACCAAATGTGGGACAGCCGGCTTCTCAGCCTGTGCCTGCCCAGGCGTCTCAAAAGCCATCAGGGGCTCTAAAACGCCCGCTACCTCAGATGGCAGACACAGATGTCGACACGGATACTGACTCCAGTGTCGACGACGATGAGACTAATGTAACTTCCAGTAGGGCCACACGTTACATGATTGAGGCAATGAAAAATGTGTTGCACATTTCTGATGTTACCCCCGGTACCACAAAAAAGGGTATTATGTTTAGAGAGAAAAAACTACCAGTAGCTTTTCCTCCATCTGAGGAGTTAAATGAAGTGTGTGAAGAAGCGTGGGCTTTCCCTGATAAGAATCTGGTAATTTCTAAGAGGTTACTAATGGCGTACCCTTTCCCGCCAGAGGATAGGTCACGTTGGGAAACATCCCCTAGAGTGGATAAAGCGCTCACACGCTTGTCAAAGAAGGTGGCACTACCGTCTCCGGATACGGCCGCCCTGAAGGAATCTGCTGATAGAAAGCAGGAGGCTATCCTGAAATCTATATATACACACACAGGTGTTATACTGAGACCAGCTATTGCTTCAGCATGGATGTGCAGTGCTGCAGCTGCATGGTCAGATTCCCTATCAGAAAATATTGATACCCTAGACAGGAACACTATATTGCTAACCGTAGAGCATATAAAAGACGCACTTTTATACATGAGGGATGCACAGAGGGATATTTGCCGGCTGGCATCAAAAATTAGTGCAATGTCCATTTCTGCCAGGAGAGGGTTATGGACCCGGCAGTGGACAGGTGATGCAGATTCCAAAAGGCACATGGAAGTTCTGCCTTATAAGGGTGAGGAGTTGTTCGGGGATGGTCTCTCGGACCTCGTTTCCACAGCAACAGCTGGGAAGTCTACATTTTTACCCCATGTTCCCTCACAGCCAAAGAAAGCACCGTATTATCAGGTACAGTCCTTTCGGCCCAATAGGGGCAAGCAGGTTAAAGGCGCGTCCTTTCTGCCCAGAGGCAGAGGTAGGGGAAAAAAGCTGCAGCATACAGCCAGTTCCCAGGAGCAAAAGTCCTCCCCCGCTTCCTCTAAGTCCACAGCATGACGCTGGGGCTCCACAGGCGGAGCCAGGTACGGTGGGGGCCCGTCTCAAATATTTCAGCAATCAGTGGGCTCGCTCACGAGTGGATCCCTGGATTTTTTTAGATTGTATCTCAGGGGTACAAGCTGGAATTCGAGATGTCTCCCCCCCCCCCCCCCCGCCGTTTCCTCAAATCTGCCTTGCCAACCACTCCCTCAGGCAGGGAGGCAGTGTTACAGGCAATTCACAAGCTGTATTCACAACAGGTGATAGTAAAGGTACCCCTACTTCAACAAGGACGGGGTTACTATTCCACAATGTTTGTGGTACCGAAACCGGACGGTTCGGTGAGACCCATTTTACATTTGAAATCCTTGAACACATATATAAAGAAATTCAAGTTCAAGATGGAATCGCTCAGGGCGGTTATTGCAAGCCTGGACGAGGGGGATTACATGGTATCACTGGACATCAAGGATGCTTACCTGCATGTCCCCATTTACCATCCTCACCAGGAGTACCTCAGATTTGTGGTACAGGATTGTCATTACCAATTCCAGACGTTGCCGTTCGGTCTATCCACGGCTCCGAGGGTCTTTACCAAGGTAATGGCCGAAATGATGATACTCCTTCGAAAAAAGGGAGTTTTAATTATCCCGTACTTGGACGATCTGCTGATAAAGGCGAGGTCCAGAGAGCAGTTGTTGGTCGGGGTAGCACTATCTCGGGAGGTGCTACAACAGCACGGCTGGATTCTAAACATTCCAAAGTCACAGCTGGTTCCTACCACACGCCTACTGTTCCTGGGGATGGTTCTGGACACAGAACAGAAAAAAGTGTTTCTCCCGGAGGAGAAGGCCAAGGAGCTGTCATCTCTAGTCAGAGGCCTCCTAAAACCAAAACAGGTGTCGGTGCATCACTGCACGCGGATCCTGGGAAAGATGGTAGCTTCCTATGAAGCAATTCCATTCGGCAGGTTTCATGCAAGAACCTTTCAGTGGGACCTGTTGGACAAGTGGTCCGGGTCGCATCTTCAGATGCATCGGCTGATAACCCTGTCTCCAAGGACAAGGGTGTCTCTGCTGTGGTGGCTGCAGAGTGCTCATCTTCAAGAGGGCCGCAGATTCGGCATACAGGACTGGGTCCTGGTGACCACGGATGCCAGCCTTCGAGGCTGGGGGGCAGTCACACAGGGAAGAAACTTCCAAGGACTATGGTCAAGTCAGGAGACTTCCCTGCACATAAATATTCTGGAACTGAGGGCCATTTACAATGCCCTAAGTCAGGCAAAAACCCTGCTTCAAAACCAGCCGGTACTGATCCAGTCAGACAACATCACGGCGGTCGCCCATGTAAACCGACAGGGAGGCACGAGAAGCAGGACGGCAATGGCAGAAGCCACAAGGATTCTCCGATGGGCGGAAAATCACGTGTTAGCACTGTCAGCAGTGTTCATTCTGGGAGTGGACAACTGGGAAGCAGACTTCCTCAGCAGGCACGACCTCCACCTGGGAGAGTGGGGACTTCATCCAGAAGTCTTTCAAATGATTGTAAACCGTTGGGAAAGGCCACAGGTGGGCATGATGGCGTCCCGCCTCAACAAAAAGCTAGAAAAGTACTGCGCCAGGTCAAGGGACCTGCAGGCGATAGCTGTGGACGCTCTAGTGACACCGTGGGTGTACCGGTCGGTTTATGTGTTCCCTCCTCTTCCTCTCATACCAAAGGTACTGAGGATAATAAGGAGAAGAGGAGTAAGAACTATACTCATTGTTCCGGATTGGCCAAGAAGAGCTTGGTACCCGGAACTTCAAGAAATGATCTCAGAGGACCCATGGCCTCTACCGCTCAGACAAGACCTGCTGCAGCAGGGGCCCTGTCTGTTCCAAGACTTACCGCGGCTGCGTTTGACGGCATGGCGGTTGAACACCGCAGAGCCGGCCCTAACCAATATGATGCCCTAGGCAAGATTTTGGCTGGTGCCCCCTAGCACCACCGCTGGTTCTGCCTCTGACCTTGCACCTCTTTCCCAGCACCATCACCCCTCACCCATAGCAGTCCTTGTACCCCCTATATTTTAAATAGGAACCGTTCGCACAGTTGACGCACAGCCCAAAAATAGGCATCTTCTTGCTGGGAAGGGGCATGGCCACACAATAGTAACCCCAATTGCAATTACGCCACACAGTACTGCAACTTTATTCACATTTTATCTTGCGATAGTGTCCATAATTCATATTACATCCCACAGTAGTATCACTTTACCTTATAAACGTTACTCCTCACAGTAGAGCCCCTTATTCACATTACATCACACTGAATTGCTCCTTATTCACATTACACCACACCTTATTGCTCTTTATTCACATTAGACGACACAGTAGTTCCCTTTCTATATGCAACGCCACATAGTAGAGCACCTTATACACATAATGCCACACCTTAGTAATGCATTTATACACAATTCCACACAGTAATGCCCCTTACACATATGAGACACATTAATGTCCTTATAAACATAATGCACCTTACACATTATAACAACCTTTATTAATGCCCTTTTACACATAATGTCCCTTACACATATGCTGCACATTATTAATGCCCTAATACACATAATAACACACATAGTGCCCCTACACATTTGCTGCACATTATTAGTGCCCCTATACACATAATGACACACAGACAGTAGTACCCTGTTACACATATGCCGCCCATTATTAATGGCCTTATACACTTAATGACACACATAGTGGCCCTTTACACATATGTTGCACATTATTAATGCATTTTTACATAACACACATAATGGTCCTTACACATATTCTGAACACTACTGCACAACCAACCCACTCACATGCACACAGCACTCACACTTCCACTAACACTGTGACCTCTGCCTCTGCTTGGATACAGATGTGTCCTCACAAATCTTGCATCAATGCTAACGTTGGGCACCTTTTTTTATGAAAATGCATCTTATTTGCATTGCTATGTGGCTAGGATGCACAAGCAGCTTCTGCTGATTAAACTGATATGCAGCATGCCTATATAATGTGTGAGACTGTGGCTGTATCTGCATATGAAATGCTACATACAGAATATAGGCATGCCGCATATCATTTTAATCAGCAGAAGCTGCTGATGCCCCTAGGCATATCAAATGCCCTAGGCAATTGCCTAGTTTGCCTATGCCTATGGCCGGCTCTGGAACACCGGATCCTGAAGGAAAAGGGCATTCCGGAGGAAGTCATTCCTACGCTGATTAAAGCTAGGAAAGAAGTAACCGCAAACCATTATCACCGCATATGACTATGGGCCTTAAATTGGGTTCCATTAAGGTCCAGATTTCGGCTCTATCGATTTTCTTCCAGAGAGAACTGGCTTCACTACCTGAAGTTCAGACTTTTGTTAAGGGAGTGCTGCATATTCAGCCCCCTTTTGTGCCTCCAGTGGCACCTTGGGATCTCAACGTGGTGTTGGATTTCCTAAAGTCACATTGGTTTGAGCCACTGAAAACTGTGGATTTGAAATATCTCACGTGGAAAGTGGTCATGTTGTTGGCCTTAGCTTCGGCCAGGCGTGTATCAGAATTGGCGGCTTTGTCATGTAAAAGCCCTTATCTGATTTTCCATATGGATAGGGCAGAATTGAGGACTCGTCCCCAGTTTCTCCCCAAAGTGGTATCAGCGTTTCATCTGAACCAACCTATCGTGGTGCCTGCGGCTACAAATGACTTGGAGGCTTCCAAGTTGTTGGACGTAGTCAGGGCCCTGAAAATCTATGTTTCCAGGACAGCTGGAGTCAGAAAGACTGACTCGCTCTTTATCCTGTATGCGCTCAACAAGTTGGGTGCACCTGCTTCAAAGCAGACTATTGCTCGCTGGAACTGTAGTACGATTCAGCTTGCACATCCTGCGGCTGGACTGCCGCATCCTAAATCGGTGAAAGCCCATTCCACAAGGAAGGTGGGCTCTTCTTGGGCGGCTGCCCGAGGGGTCTCGGCTCTTCAACTTTGCCGAGCAGCTACTTGGTCGGGGTCAAACACGTTTGCTAAATTCTACAAGTTTGACACCCTGGCTGAGGAGGACCTAGAGTTTGCCCATTCGGTGCTGCAGAGTCATCCGCACTCTCCCGCCCGTTTGGGAGCTTTGGTATAATCCCCATGGTCCTTACGGAGTCCCCAGCATCCACTTAGGACGTTAGAGAAAATAAGAATTTACTCACCGGTAATTCTATTTCTCGTAGTCCGTAGTGGATGCTGGGCGCCCATCCCAAGTGCGGATTGTCTGCAATACTTGTATATAGTTATTGCTTAACTAAAGGGTTATTGTTGAGCCATCTGTTGAGAGGCTCAGTTGTTATCATACTGTTAACTGGGTATTGTATCACGAGTTATATGGTGTGATTGGTGTGGCTGGTATGAGTCTTACCCGGGATTCAAAATCCTTCCTTATTGTGTCAGCTCTTCCGGGCACAGTATCCTAACTGAAGTCTGGAGGAGGGTCATAGTGGGAGGAGCCAGTGCACACCAGTAGTCTAAAGCTTTCTTTATAGTTGTGCCCAGTCTCCTGCGGAGCCGCTATTCCCCATGGTCCTTACGGAGTCCCCAGCATCCACTACGGACTACGAGAAATATAATTACCGGTGAGTAAATTCTTATTTTCTTCACCCAGACCTGAACTGTCTACATTTGACGGCTAGGTTCTTGAGACCAGGTTTCTAAGAGACAGAGGTATTCCAAAATCTGCTATCCCCACCAATGTTAGCGGCAAGGAAGCCTGTCACGGCTGCACATTACTATAGAACATGGAAGACGTACATAGACTGACACCAGTCTATGTACGTCTTCCAAGGGTTGGCATTCCAGAGAGTTCTACCTCGGTAGACTTTTGGGGTTTCTCCAGAATGGTTTAGCTATAGGTTTGAGGTTTGGATCCTTGAAGGTACAAGTCTCGGCCCTCTCTATTCTTTTCCAGCAATGTCTGGCATCCTTACAGGAGGTCCAGACATTTTTACAAGGTGTGCTGGGGATACAACCACCTTTTCGTCCTCCCACGGCCCTGTGGGATTTAAATTTAGTGATCGAATTTTTTAAATCGGCAGTTTTCGAGCCTTTGGAGAAGGTAGATCTTAAATACATATCCTGGAAAGTTACCCTGCTCCTAGCTTTGGCATCAGCAAGAAGGGTCTCGGAGTTGGGAGCTCTGTCGTGTATAATTCGTTTCCTTGATTTTTAATGAGGACAGAGCGGAGCTCCGTACAAAAGTGGAGTTCCTCCTTAAGGTAGTTTCGGGTTTCCACATTAACCAGGCCATTATGGTCCCCTCCTTCCAAGAATTTGCGGAGGGGGACTTGTCTTTTGATGTGGTGAGAGCCTTAAAGATTTACATACAGGCTACGACCTCTATTAGAAAGTCTGACACTTTGTTTGTTCAGTATGATGGGCCCAAGAAGGGTTGGCCAGCTTCAAAGCAGACACTAGCCAGATGGATACGATTTACCATCAAACAGGCTTATATCTTTAGTGGTAAGAGGGTCCCTTTTCGGGTAGGTGCTCATACCACCAGATCAGTGGGGGCTTCATGGACGGCGGCTAGAGGATCCTCCTCTACCCAACTTTGCAGAGCTGCAACGTGGTCATCGGCACACATGTTCACTAGATTCTATAAGTTTGACACGTTTGCATCTAGGGATACCAGGTTTGTATGTTTGGTTCAACAGGTTTCGGACAGCATTCCCACCCATGGGAGTATCTTTGGGATGTCCCCAGCTGTCTGAAGTGTTCCAGTGTCCCCTAGTGGATGAAAGAGAAAAGAGGATTTTGGTACTTACCGATAAATCAATTTCTCTAAATCCACTCGGGAACACTGGGCGCCTGCTTCGGTGCTGTCAGCCTGCGTGGTGGTGTTAAATTTAGTTCAAACGGTTTTCGTTATTATGTTATGGTTCTTGGTTGCAGTTTGACTTGTTGCTACGGTTGGTACCTCTCCATAGGGCCTTAATTTTCATGTTCCCTCTTCTCTCCGTAAAATTTTTCAAACTGATGGATTGGGGGCATGAAGGGGGAGGAGCCGGCTGTGCATACATTTTTTTATTTAGATTGTGCATACTTCACACCCCAGCTGTCTGAAGTGTTCCAGTGCCTCTGAGTGGATTCAGAGAAATGGATTTATCGGTAAGTACCAAAATCCTTTGATTTCTCTTCCATCCAATCTGGGGGACACTGCTCGCCATGGTTTGCTTGCGGGGACTGAATGAACTGGCACTTAATATATAATATAAATTTAAAACAGAAGTTAGTCCCCTCTGCAACTCCTAATATTTAGTGGTAAGTGCCCAAAGAAGTCAGGCTTACATATGTTCTTAAGTGTTATGTACTTTATCATTCTGGAACTCCGGGCCATTTTCCTTGCTCTGGTGCACAGTATGTTCTTGGTACCAGACTGGTTTGGGAGCCATTAGCAGTGTCACATATGTGACGTCCTTGGTTTGATGCATGGAATCTCTGCTGCTGCTTTTTGATGTGCATACATGAGGTTGGGCAGGTAGGAAGAAGACTATTGTAAGGTGGCGGCGCACACTATCAGGGCTATGTGGCCTGGAGCTTTTGGGGTGGCTACTTGGTCCTCTGTCCACACTTTTTATAAAGTTTTATCATATTCATATGTTTGCATCCAAGCATGTCTGTTTTGGGTGGAAGTTTTTTTGTGCTCAGGCTGTCTGAGCAGGAGGCGGTCACGAGACCGCCTGTCGGGATCTCGGCGGTCACAATGTCCACGACACCCATAGAGGTAGAATAGATCCTGTGGTCAGTGCAGAGAGCCACCATGCCCTCAGCATGGCAAGCGCAGCTAAGCGTGCAAGGGGCTTTCTAGCGCTCACCCAGCCACTGGCATACTGATGGCTGGGATCCTGCTGTCGGGATCATGACTGCCGGGATCCTGGCCGCCCGTAAAACATATGTATTCCGTCTGATCCTATGTCACAAATGGATATCAGATGCTGACTCATGCTTTGGTCTAACATGTCTAAGTCTAACATGGTGTTGGAATGAGTTTATAACCATGAGGTGTATAACAGAAGAGTTGACCAACTGGACGACTCTGGACCAGTGACTGGAATCGGGAACAGAATTTCACTAAAGATTTCATAAGATAGTACTGACACTAAACACTGGAGTATGGTATTGGCGCCTATACTCTGGCACTTGTCAGTCCTCAGATACTCCCTTTTACAGGGAGTAGATTAAAATGTTGTGCTAAATGTGACATCACACTTGGCATGCATACCCTCTGCAGTCGTGGGAGACATCGCTGCCTGACACATAACAGGAAGTGATGGATTTCTGCCCGCAGTGGGACCACAGCAGTATCAGGAAACCAGCTCTGCCGTTCCCAGGGAGCTCCAGGATCCAGCGCACTGTGACATCGTAACCACCTCTGTCATCTCTTGAATGTTCTGCTGTGAGCAGAGTCCACTAGATTGGATGGATAGAAAATACTGCATTTTTTTATATTTTTGGTAGAGTAGGCTAGTGTTGTGGCCAGCCCTCAGACTCCAGCAGCCGGTGATAGCGAGGACTGGAGGTGAAGTCTCTCACAAGCTCTAAAGCTGACACGCCGGCCCTCTCGGTGAGTGACTGCTGCCTCTTCTGGTCCTTTTTCACTGCAGTGTTATTGGCAATGGCGCGGACCTACCTCTGCACCAGCCAGGCAGTGTCTGACATCAGGGAAGACTCAGCTCCTCACTTCTCCTCTCCCTGATTTTGCAGCGGAGTGCTGCAAATACAGCGTGTGTTGACTATAAAAATGATTTAGAATAATACAAAGATTGAAATAAGTTTTATAAATATTTTCTTTGTATCATTATTTTAATAGTTTATAGTCAAAACTCTTGCATTATGACAAATGCGGCTTTGCGTACCCTAACTGCATGTTACTCCTTAGCAGTGCTTAAAGTGGTCCTAGAG
The DNA here is from genome assembly GCF_028390025.1 of Pseudophryne corroboree. NCBI lineage: Eukaryota > Metazoa > Chordata > Amphibia > Anura > Myobatrachidae > Pseudophryne > Pseudophryne corroboree. The sequence goes on from NC_086449.1 coordinate 456,708,854, forward strand.
AGGAGGTGGTACTCACCCCCCCCCCCCCCTCTCCACGGCGCCCATGTAATAAAGATATTGTGCGCCCCTACACAAAAAAGGGGCGTGACCTCAAAAAGAAAGGGGTGTGGCCACACAATAGTATGTCGAAGTCAAAAATATTACATAAAAAGAACATACAAACTACACACATTATGAGTCGCTATACTTGCAAATACGCGCAGCGAGCACAGCAAAATATATGGTAACACACACATTTACACGGACGTGCCACAGAGATGGATTCGACACTTATTTCATGCAGTACATAATTATAATAATATCAAGTGCCAGACATCATGATGATTTAAAATTATATAATGAAGTAATGTCATGTATGTGTATTATTTGAACGAAACCAGATACACCTGTCATATTTGGTATTAAAGCAAGCAGATTAATGTGTAGATCCATTTGATACTTGTAGTTAAGTTGTAGGACATTGCAACAAATAATTATGATTAAATGTATAAAAGCAAAAATCACTTTTGTTAGAACAGTAGATATTCCAAACAGGTAGTGGACAGGAAGCTCAGGCCAGCCCCCTCAGACGTCCCCAAGGCTGAACCTGATCAGCACACGAACAAACCAGTGACTCATCATGAATGAGAGTCCCCTCCCCCAAAAAACTAAACACATTGCTGATCACACAGGAGGTCAGTTGCTGTTTTGGACTAGACGAGGATGGAGTTATTGCCAGATCAGTTCCTGTATTTATTTGCTGAGAGGGAGAGAGATATTAAGAGGAGGATGCATTGAAACATATGGTAATTGTATCGCTGGCCTGTAACTGTATGTAACTGTATGTATTAACTGCTTACTGTATGAGTTGTAACTATAGGTATACTGTACATTGTAATATATTGAATCCATATCCTTTTAATAACAAATATATACATCAATGAGCTTTGGAACTCAGATAATGTGTGGGTGTATTGTTTTCTCTTATGGGATGCAGTGTTTTGCGATGTACAGCGCACTTTTATCGTGTATGGTAATAAGATGCGCCTGGCGTCTGCAGTATATATTAGAGTGGGCATTTTAAATATTTGTGAGAAAGCAATTTGGCATTCACAAGTAATAATGCCCACAGTGGTAGCACCCCATAATACACACAATGCCCACAGCAGTAGTGCTCCTTATACAATGCTCACAGTAGTAGCACTCCTTATGCAATGTCCACTGTACTGGTAGTACCCACAGTGGTAGTGCCCCTTATGCAATGCCCGCAATAGTAGTGCCCCTTATGTCCCCAGGAGTGATGCCCCTTATGAAGTGCCCCCTTTACAATGCCCTCATTTGTAGTGCCCGCAGTAGTAAGACCATTAATAGTAATGCCCCTGCGTAGTATTGCCCCCAGTAATAATGTTGCCTGTAGTAATGCCCCCAGTCGTTTAGCCCCTGTAGTTTAGCCCCAGTAGTTATGCCCCCAGTGGTAATGCCCCCAGCAGTTATGACCCCAGTAGTTTACCCCCTCCTTTAGTTTAGCCTCCCAGTGGTAATGCCCCCAGTAGTTTAGTCCCAGTAGTAATGCCCCCTGTAGTTTGCCCCCCTGTAGTTTGCCCCCCTGTAGTTTGCCCCCCTGTAGTTTGCCCCCCTGTAGTTTGCCCCCCTGTAGTTTGCCCCCCTGTAGTTTGCCCCCCTGTAGTTTAGCCCCCGTAGTTTAGCCCCTGTAGTTATGCCCCCAGTAGTAATGCCTCCAAGTAGTAATGCCCCCAGTACTTTAGCCCCCCCCCCGTAGTAATGCCCTCCTGTAGTTTGCCCTCAGTAGCTTGCCCCCTTGTAGTTTGCCCCAGTAATAATGCCCCCCAGTAGTTTGCCCCCAGTAGATGTCCCCCAGTAGTTTGCCCTCAGTAGATGCTCCCCAGTAGTAATGCCCCCCAGTAAATTGCCCCCAGTAGATGCCCCTCAGTAGTAATGCACTCCCCCCCCCCCCCCCCAGTAAATTGCCCCCAATAGATGCGCCGCTACAGAAAGGACATAAAAACAAAACAAAAATCACAATACTTACCAAGCCCTGCTCCCGTGTCCGACCGCTGCAGTCCTCTGGGCGTCCGCTCCTCCGCACTATGGAAGAGACGTCATGACGTCTCTCCCATAGCGCACAGTGACAGCGCCGGAAGCCGTAGCTCAGTACTGAGCTCCTGCCTCCGGCTGCCGCTGTGGAGAGAGAGCCGGGCGCCTGCTGGTAACACAATCTCAGCGGGCGCCCGGCATCTCCCTGCAGCGCCGGCCACACATCGGGTTAGGTGAGCCAGAGGTGGCGGAACTGCGTTCCGTCTCCAAGTGGAACTGATGGAACGCAGTTCCGGCTCACTTTAACCCCTGCTCTTTAGCACACACTGTTTTCTGGTACCAAAGGGCTTAAATGTTATTTAACCAGCTATCTGGCAGCCTGTGTAACCCATCCATCCGGCGGTTGAAAGCCTTGCCACCCTCTCTCTGACTATGGGCAGGATGTACTAAAGGGAAAATGCAGGGGATTTACCGCATTTTCATATGTACTAACCCCCGGCCACCGTGCTTTCGCCCCTGGGGGTATTGCCATCTTTTTGATGGTGATACCCTATAGAAGCCTATGGGCTTCTTACCGCCGGCCGCCGCATCCCTCCGCCTCCCCTGCGCCGCTGATGCCGACCTCCTTCTCTCCAGCATGTCTCCGTCCAGGCAGCCCTGGTCCCGGAAGCTAAACTCCTCCTCCCCCTAGCAACACAGCCGGAGGTCCTTCCGGCTGCAGAGAGGAGGAGGAGGTGCCCGGGACAGCCTTCTGCCTGCATGCCGTGCTGGGAGGAGATGGCAACCCCAGGGAGGTGACGGAGACCACCCACACACCACTTCACAGGTATCGCGGGGGGCCTCCGTCACCGCATTGCAATGTTAATTGCATATGTTAGCATATATGCGATTAGCATCGCTGGTATGTTAAGCACATAAGCGGTGGCCAGCAGTGATCAGGCATCCCAATGTCTTCCCCTCCATCGACACGGCTTCCGTTTACACTACAACCCTACCTGGATCATTCCCGTGTCCTACCCAGGTAGTTACCCGGGTAGTATTCACGGGTCACTTGTTCTGGGTTTTTGCGGGGGGGACCCTTTTCCACTAGCAAAAAACACGGGTAAATGCGCGCCCCCGTGCATTTACCCGTGTTTTTTTAGCTAGTGGAAAAGGGGTATGAGACTCATTTTAATGGAGAAAGTTGCACACAAAGATGCTTGGCACTACAGAGTTACTGTACGCTACGGCATAGCGTGACTACAAGACTGTTTAACACGCAGGGAGGCTAAATGTAAGTGGGCACATCCATGTATATGCATCAAAGTTAATACAGAATGGGGTTTTATTTGATTGTTTAAACAAAATTGGCTTTTTTTTCAATTATAACAATGTTAATGATAGCTGTCTAATCTTCATTTTGCATTTTTATGAAAAAAAATCTTCAATTGACTCCGCTTTAAATAGCATTTATTTACGTAAGCTGATTTAAATAAAAAATTAGAAATTTTTGGAAAAAATATTAGTCCGTGAAGTGGTTTACTAAGACTTGAAGGAGTTACATACTTTTGAGTTTAGCATTCAACAGTTACCCAGGCCTTTGCAGAAGGCTAATACATTTGTAACCCTGATATTGATGTAAGTCACCACACTTCTGTGACCTGGTCCTGTGGTACAGTACTTGGCGATTGTGACTTTTGAAACATACATTCCTATATATATATTCAATAGTTAGTAACTTCAATCTTACAGAATGCAATTGTGCACTTGAAGGATTGACCATCAATTTTTCTTTGCATAAATATCAAACACCACCCTTTACTGATATTTGATATGAGATTAAGTCACTGTATGGCTTCTGTCCACTATAAATATGACTATTCAACACACGATGTAGGCCTTGGTTCTATGAGAAGAACTATACCTGTTACACATGGATCCGGACTATGGTGTTTTCTGAAGTATCTAGTTATGGTTTTGTATTTATGTTAAAACTTGCAATATTCACAAATCAGTCCTAAATTAATATCTGCCTAATATTATATAGGTCCTCCTTCATGCCGCCAAAACAGCTGTAACCTCAATGGGCTCCACAAGACCTCTGAAGGTGTTCTATGGTATCTGGCACCAAAATGTTAACAGGAGAAGTGGGTTTTTCATGGCTTAGATGTGTTTTTCCAGTACATCTCACAGATGCTCTATTGCATTGAGATCTGGGAATTTTGAGGCCAAGCCAACACCTTAAACTTCTTGTTATGCAACTCAAACTATTCCTGAACATATTTTACAGTGTGCATCATCTTACTGAAAGAGGCCATCCAGGAATACCGTTGACATGAAGGGGTGTACTTGGTATGCAACAATGTTTAGGTAGGTGGTACGTGTCAACCTAATAGCCACATGAATACCAGGACGCAAGGTTTCCTAGCAGAACATTGCTCAGATCATCACACTGCTTCCATCGACTTGCCTTCCTACCATAGTGCACACTGGTGCCATCTCTACCCCAAGTAAATAATGCACACTCACCCAGCCATCCACATATAGAAGAAAATGTGATTCATCAGACCAGATCACCTTCGTCCATTATGCCCTGGTCCAGTTCTGATGCTCACTTGCTTAGTGTAGGCACTTTCAGAAGTGGACAAGGGTCTTCATTGGCACTTTGACTGGTTTGTGGCTGTGCAGCCCTATATGCATCAAGCTGCTATGCACTCTGTGTTCTGACACCTTTCTATGATAGTATAAACACAAGAAAGAAGACGCCTTTGCTGGGGCAATCTTAGAAAGCAATAAATAAATATACTTTTTTATTGTTTATATTTAAAATGTGTTGAGGTCACCTTCAAGTGCTTCTATAATAATCCACACATTAACAATAACAGAAAAATGATTGAAGCAATACATTAAGGATAAAGTATTCATTTTAATTCAGTAAGCAGAAAAAACTTTATTTCCATTGACTCCAAATGTGGACAAGGAATCACCCTAAAATAGGGAGTAATAACTACAATTCAATATTTTTACAATAAACTATTAGTCATAGGTTGGACCTAGAAAAAAATGGGGAAGATGTTTACATGGCAAAATATTAAGAAAATAACAGTTGTGTATAAACTAAAATTATTGGATTTTAATTGCTCGTGGAGCTCTGGCTACAGATGAAATATGTTTGTGTGTGTGTATGTGTATATATATATATATATATATATATATATATATATATATATCAAATTGGGGTAGCGGCACTCAACGGATCTTACAATTGTAAAGCCTGTTGAGTGCCGCTACCCCAATTTTGATATACATGACCCACTGCTGTGTTTTGAAGCGAGTATTGGGGCTGTATGGAATGCACTGGGACAAGTGCCAGCTTATCCATGCTTATACAGTAGGGTAGTAAAGTATTTGGACAGCTACCGATTGTGCAAGTTGACCCACTTAAAAATATGAGAGAGGTCTGTAATTTCCATCATAGGTACACTTCAACTGTGAGAGACAGAATCTGAAAAATAAAAACTAGGAAATCACATTGTATGATTTTTAAACAATTTATTTGTATATTCTTGCGGAAAATAAATATTTGGACAATCAAAAAGTTTAACTCAATACTTTGTAATATAACCTCGGTTGGCAATTACAGAGGTCAAACGTTTCCTGTAGTTCTTGACCAGGTTTGCACACACTGTAGCAGGTATTTTGGCTTACTATTCCATGCAGATCTTCTCTAGATCTGTCATTTTCTGGGGCTGTCGCCGGGCAACACAGACTTTCAACTCCCTCCACAGATTTTCTATTGGGTTGAGGTCTGGAGACTGGCTAGGCCACTCCAGGACCTTTAAATGCTTCTTACGGAGCCACTCCTTAGTTGCCTGGGCGGTGTGTTTGGGGTCATTGTCATGCTGGAAGACCCAGCCACGTTCCATCTTCAATGCTCTTACTGAGGGAAGGAGGTTTTTGAACAAAATCTCACGATACATGGCCCCATTCATTCTCTCCTAAATATGGATCAGTCGTCCTGTCCCCTTTGCAGAAAAGCAGCCCCAAAGCATGATATTTCCACCCGCATGCTTCACAGTGGGTATGGTGTTCTTGGGATGCCATTCATCATTCTTCTCCCTCCAAACACGACGAGTGGAGTTTATACCAAAAAGTTCGATTTTTCTCTCATCTGACCACATTACATTCTCCCAATCCTCCTCTGGATCATCCAGATGGTCACTGGCAAACTTTAGACGGGCCTGGACATGTGCTGGCTTAAACAGGGGGACCTTTCGGGTGCTGCAGGATTTCAATCCATAATGACGTAGTATGTTACTAATGGTAACCTTTGTGACTGTGGTCCCAGCTCTCTTGAGGTCATTGACCAGGTCCCCCCGCGTAATTCTGGGCTGATTCCTCACCGTTCTCAAGATCATTGATACCCCACGAGGTGAGATCTTGCATGGAGCCCCAGGTCGAGGGAGATTGTCAGTGATCTTGTATTTCTTCCATTTTTTAATAATTGCGCCAACAGTTGATCTCTTCTCACCAAGCTGCTTGCCTATTGTCGAGTAGCTCATCCCAGCCTTGTGCAGCTCTACAATTTTGTCCCTGGTGTCCTTAAGGGCCCTACTCACTGGCCGACCCGCCGCCGAGCTGCCCGACGGCGGATACGGCCGACGAGCGACCCGGCGGCTGGGGGGCAGTGACGGGGGAAGTGAAGTTTCTTCACTCCCCCCGTCACGCGGCTGCATTGAAGTGCAGGCAAATATGGACGAGATCGTCCATATTGGCCTGCATGCACAGCCGACGGGAGACCAGCGATGAACGAGCGCGGGGCCGCGCATCGTTCATCGCAGGAGTCTCCACACTGAAAGATATGAACGAGTTCTCGTTCATTTATGAACGAGATCGTTCATATCTTTCAAAAAATCGGCCAGTGTGTAGGGCCCTTTAGACAGCTCTCTGGTCTTGGCCATGGTGGAGAGGTAGCAGCCTGACTGTTTGAGGGTGTGGACAGGTGTCTTTTATACAGATAACCAGTTCAAACAGGTGCCATTAATACAGGTAACGAGTGGAGGATAGAAGAGCTTCTTAAAGAAGAAGTAACAGGTCTGCAAGAGCCAGAAATCTTGCTGCTTGGTAGGTGTCCAAATATTTATTTTCCACAAGAATATACAAGTAAATTGTTTAAACATCATACAATGTGATTTCCTCGTTTTTTTTTTATCTGATTCTGTCTCTCACAGTTGAAGTGTACCTATGATGGAAATTACAGACCTCTCTCATCTTTTTAAGTGGGTCAACTTGCACAATCGGTGGCTGTCCAAATACTTTTTTGCCCCACTGTATATATCATCACTGTTCAGTTCCCTTGTGTCATAGATTAATGTTTCGTACATCGAAACTTTCCTCAACAAATGCTGTATAAAATGGATGCGGTAACATTGCCGACAGTCGGGATCCCGGCAGTCAGGATACCGACGCCGGAATCCCAACCACTGACAATGCCGACAGCCAGGCTCCAGACTAACAGGGGCTATTCCCACCCGTGGGTGTCCCACAGCATGGCTTCATTGTGCTTGCCTCCCTCCTCTGCTGGCATTGTGGTGGCCGGGATCCCATACCCAATGCCTATACAATTGTGAAAAGCACATCAAAATCAGTCCAGTGGTACTCAAGAGTAACCCAAACAAACAGGCAGATACCTACCGGGGGCTTTATTTTATACTTTGTAGAGATACAGGCAGGGGTGGAGCTAGAACTTTGTGGGCCACATAGCAAGATTTGAAGGGGCCCCAATGCTTTAAGTGTAGAAGTACATTGCTGAAAACACACAGCTCCTTAAACTTGGTACTTACTACATAATTCCTTGATCATTATTAAAAGGAAAATTGTCATCTTTAGGTTCAGTTATGTAGCTCTGAACATGGATTTGTCTCCTTTAGTCCTTGCAACTTCTAATTAGCAGCCATCAGCCTTTGGGAGGGGGCAAAGGCACAGTAGGTAAGGTGGTCGAGGCAGAGTTAAAGATACGGAGAGGGTGTCAAAAGAACACATGGGGAGGGAGGGGTCAGAGGCACATATGGGGAGATTATAGGAACACATGGCGTGGGGATTCAGAGGCACAATTGGGGAGGCAGTGGTCAGGGTCACTCATGGGGAAGGGAGATAATAGGTGCACATGGGGAGGTAGGGGCCGGGCACCCATGGGGATGGGGACAGAATTACATATGGGGAAGGGAGATAGGTGCATATAGGAAAGACTTGCCTATATTACTGATGACTTATGAAAGCAGGTGAAGGAGGAGCATTAAGAAGAGATGAGGGCGGGGACATATGTGAAGGATAAGCTGTGATTATTTCTTCCCCAGTGCAGATTTGCAGACTGAAGTCTTCTTTGGGAGGGAGGCGGGACAGTGCTGCTGCTGATCAGTCTGACAGGGGCACACAGCGCTGATGATCCCTGCAGCAAACTGCTTCCTAGTCACAGGCAGGGATCATCACTCCTGCGGTACTGATATAACACACCACTCACTGTCTCATACTAAATGTAGACTCCAGCAGTACCCCATGTAGCCCACCCCTATAGTTACATGCCCACCCCTATAGTTACATAGTGTGAGTAACCAGGAGTGGGAGGGTACAGCTGTCTGATTGGTGCTCTGACTGCACCATGCAGCAACTTGCCAATCACTTTTTTTCTCTCACTGTCATAATTTTCATTGTCATGTGAGCTGGGGGGGAGATGGGCTCCATGCACCCACGGTAGATTCCACCATGGATACAGTATTTGGGCTACCTATGGCTCTAATGCAAAAAAAATGGGACACAGCTACTGCAGTACCACTCCAGGCCATTGTGTGCCACTGTAGAATCCTACTAGTCTTCTCTTACTGAATTGCTTCACTAAAATCATCACTGCCCTGCTGCCTTTTGTCATAGATTAATGTTTCATACACCTAAAGCCCTGTACAACCTGGGCAACAACACAGGACAATATGAACGATACCAATCTTTTTTTGCAAGATCTATCTTTAGTGCAGGCAGATAACATACAGTATACAAAGTAACAACCTTTAACATTGCTACATCACTGAACTATTACAAAACAAAGACATTCATACGGTATCTAATCTTTTTAATGTCTATCTTCTGTATCAGAACCTGATAAGGCCACTAGCTTGGCATGAAGGGACTCTGGTATGTAAATGGGACCGGCCAGCTAATCCCGTGTCAGGCAGGGGCAGATTAGAGGGGGATTGTTATTGCGCCTCATTCCCTTCTCTCTCCCCTGTAACTGCTAAGCCGCAGCATCACATCATGGTTGGAGTAACAGGAGACTAAGGGGGTAATTCAGACCTGATCGTAGATGTGCTACGATCAGTTTCTCTGACATGTGGGGGGACGCCTAGCACAGGGCTAGACTGCCCCGCATGTCAGGACCTGCCCCCCACCCCCTCCGCACAGGTACAAAAGCATTGCATGGCGGCGATGCTTTTGTACCTGACAAGTAGTTCCCTGTCAGCGCAGCTCCTTATCAGGAGCTGCGCTGGCAGGGGGCTAACCGCCGCGTCCCGGGTTGTAGCGGCTGCGTGTGATGTCACGCAGCCTCCACAGCCCCCCCCCCCCCCCCCCCAATGGCCCAGACACGCCTCTGTTGTCCAGACCGTACCCCACCAATGGCACTAATGCCATTGGCACACCCCCTTCCGCCTGTCATTCAGGCAGAGGCGATCGCACCAGTGAGATGCTTTCGCATCTCACTGGCTGCACATGCGCAGTGCGCCCTGCGCATAGTAATTCAGACTGCAATCGCTGCCGCTGCAGAGGAATGTGCTAAAGTCAAAATGCAACCAAAACTTGACTGCATTCTCCATATGTACCATGCTCAGGAAAACAAAACTTTCAGAGCTTGTACCCAGTAGGGTGTTGCCTAATAGAAGCCTATAGGCTTCTTTCCTATAGGCTTTTTTTCTCTTTGTGCGAGTGGTATCCTAGAGAAGCCTTCCCTATGTTCCCCATAGCTTGCACGTTGGCTGTAGTATGTCGAAGAACTCTCATTGCAAAGTACAGCTCTTTTCAGAAAAGCTGTCCTTTCCAATTTTTTATCACATTTGTACATATGCATGGAATATTTATAATATATCATACATATGCATGGTAGAATGTATCATATCCAAAATGCTATGCTTGATACATCCAACCCTAAAGCCTGTAAGGGTGCAGTGGAATCACACTGATCAATTCCCCCCATGGACCCGCCAACAGGTACCCTATTTACACAGTAAAGGCCAGGTCCATGCATTGACTGAGGCCAGTCTCTGATATAACCACGGGCTGCAGGCCAGATGGGAATATGCCCAGCTGACCCTGGCAGGGCCCCCACCCAGGTGTGCAGGAGAGGCAGCACCAAGATTGACTCATGAGGGAGCACAAGAAGGGGCTCTGGCAGTAATGGGCATGAGGTGGTCTGGTCTGATACCATGTGATATAAAGGCATACTTGCCTACTCTCCCAGAAAGACCAGCAGGCTCCCAAAAATTGGGTGGCACTCCTGGCCCCACGGGTAATTGGGCAAGTCTCCTGCATGCCGCTCACCCCGCCGTTTACACACACACACCCCGATGACGCAATTCACGCTAAATCGTTTCATCATAGCCCCGCCCCCTACTTTACAATGCCGGTAATGTTGGCACTGTAAAGCGGGAGCTGGGCTACGATGACGCAATCACATCACACCCCCATACTGTCTCCTCTATGCCCCCTCCTATATGATCTGGCTGCTCAAAAAGTAGGCAAGCATGTATAAAGGGGCATGGTAGTATGCCTACTGCAGTTTCATAAATGCCCCTGGCAGGGGTAGATTGAGATGGAAAACCAGCCCGGAAATTTGATGGAAGCAGTCCTAATGGGTCTGTTGTGGGGGTGGGGTCTGTCAAGGAGGGCAATATGTGATTAAAATAATACAAAAATATATACAAAGTGATAGGAAAAATCATAAGTGTTAATAAAGTGTTAGGGTGTGCCGACCTGAAGCCCCTGTGTCGGTATGGCTGGGCTGCTTCAGGTCGGCACACCCTAACACTTTATTAAAACTTATGATTTTCCCTATCACTTTGTATATATTTTTGTATTATTTTAATCACACCACTTACATAGCACTTCTGTGCTTCTTATTAACCCTTATTAATTCTCACCTGTGTGCTGACCTGGGGTAGCCGACCTGTGCCGACGTTATGGGGTCCTGCACCCCGGACCCATACCTAGTATTAGGGACCCCCAGTGACGGAGAACCCTTGTCGATCGGCCTGGGGGCTTAACCCTATATCTGCAGATATACGCAACTAAGATCTCCGTATTATCTGACTATTATGTAGTAATATTTTTCACTCGGTGTGCATTAGGGAACACATTGTTTTTTCCTACATATTCTGTGTCATAAGTATCTTCTTTATATGAAGCTAATCATTTTAATACATTAAAGTAGTTTGCGTAGACAATGGGAACGGGGGATAAAGCAGGGGGCGGAGCCAAGCATTGGGCTGTAAAAGTCCATTGAAAAAGCTGGAGTAAGCGGCACTTGTATAAATGCCTCGTTGACAGGGACACCACGCCCCTCTCTGCGAGGCAGATGTGATTGGACAGCAGATCCAGTGTTGGATCCGCTGACCAATCAACCATATGCGGCGGCAGGACAATTTAACAGAAACACTAGCAGCCCTTACTTACCTCGTTGGCAGCACCGGGAAGGGGATAGAGGCTTGAGCCAAGTGCAGAGAGCTGAGAGAGCATTGTGCGGCGGACGGCGCTCACTCCCCCCACTGCTCTTTCCCAGGCGGCAGCACCAACGTCTCTGCGGAAGGCACATATGCCAAGGACCCAAGTGAGGGGGAGGGGGGTGAGTGAATGAAAGTAGTGTGGGAAGGGGGGCAGCTCACACCCCCAGTTCAGAGACTCCCCCGGGTGACAAGGCTGCAGGAAGCATCAGTGGCGGGTTAAGGGGGGGGGGGGGGGGGCACTGTACACCAGCTAGTGTCTGGCTGGCTCCGGAAACTGCGGCTTGATGGTGAGGGTTTATTTTTCTTTAAAAAGGGGCGTGGTCACATATCCGTGACTAATTCATGCCCCCAACTTTGCCAAGTCTCCTGCAATCTGAGTGCTGCTTTGCCTACGTTGTCTGACACTGGCTCCTGCAGTATGAGCTGGAGCCTCCAGTCTGGAGGTAACTACTATAGTAGTGTGTGTCCGTGTGTGTGCGCCTCAGTATGAGTGTGTGTGCCTCAGTGTGAGAGTGTCAGTGTGTGTGTGTCTCAGTATGAGCGTGTGCCTCAGTGTGTCAGTTTTTGTGTGTCTCAGTATGAGTGCAAGAGCCTCAGTGTGAGTTCCAGTGTGTGTGTCTCAGTGTGTCTGTGTGTCTCAGTATGAGTGCGAGTGTCTCAGTGTGAGTGCCAGTGTATAGGTCTCAGTGTGTCTGTGTGTCTCAAGTATGAGTGCGAGTGCCTCAGTGTGAGTGCCAGTGTATATGTCTCAGTGTGTCTGTATG